>NC_068396.1:2328053-2455553 GCF_023724105.1 Carassius gibelio
AAGACACATACAGCATCTAGAAAAACAAGATGTCATCACATCAGCTTGGTCCAGCTTCTCAAAAACTGGACGGATTAGAGTCAGACACAGTTTAAAAAGAAAGAAAGGTAGATGCTATAGACAGATCTTGTTTTTCAATTTTCTTGTTTTGAGCATTAAAAAAAAAAAAAAAAAAAAAAAAAAAAAAAAAAATATATATATATATATATATATATATATATACATATATATATATATATATATATATATATATATATATATATATATATATATATATATATATATTTATTTATTTATTTATTATTATTTCTTTTCAGAAATCAAGACTTTATATCTAATGCCATCTTGGGTAATTGTTTCTTGATTTAATAATGTTTAAAATTATGTATTGTAAAACAAAAACAAAAAATGTTTTGAGGAAGAACATAAATTTTTGCATTGATAAATTCGTAGTTAATATTTCCCAAAACACTCTCTATAAACTTTATTTATGTTTTAATTTACATGACATTTCTGTCTGAAATCACAATTTTAAAGCACGTGTAATGTCATATAAAGAAGCATTTACCATTGTTGACCATCTTCATGGTTGGCTTGTCCTTTATGGATATTTGTAGATATTAGTTTTTGGAAAGTGACACTAGAATCATTTTACTTCCCAAACTAGGAATGATCACAAGGCATGTTTTTCAGAGGCGTGTGAAGTATATTTGATATATTCAGTGTGTGTCTGAACCTTTGTAATGTTCACATGAGGAAATCCACCCTCAGAGAAATAAAGTGAGTACACACACACACACACACACACACACACACACACACACACACACACCTGGTAAAAAAGCACAAACATGTTTGCTTAATATTTTCCACAGTCCACTCCTCTGTTTTGAAACCTGAGCATTTAGGAGTTGCACAAATTTAAAGTAAATTCTGTATTTTGAGTATTTTTGGTACATTTTATTGGCGTTATGTTTTGTTTTTCAAACTTTTTAAATCAAAACAAGAGTAATGGAATCATTTAAAATCAAAAGCACACACACACACACACACACACACACATTCAAAACAAGGACTGTATTGGATCAAAAACAGATTTAATCACTTTACTGAAACATGTGACATGAGCACCACATTCACAAAATAACTTTCACCTTCCTCACACTTTTTTATTTTATTTTCCGTGGTGTTTTATGTAAAACGTACGTCTGGCGGACATTAAGGCAAACACAAGACGTGTGTTTCTCCAGACGTTGGGCTTTGATGCCGTGCTGGTTTAGTTTGGACGCTGGACAGGTGTTCTGCACACTTTCATTTAGTTTCCTCTCCATGTTTAGGAGATGATCGTGACATGCTTCACATGCCACACAAACATCTTTCAGTCCGTCGGAGTTCGTTTATTAATAGAGCACAAATATTCTCAGAGGAAGCTGTTTGCTGAGAGTCTGGAAATGAATTACGTAAGTTTCACGTTGTTGGTCTTGAGGCATGAAGAGCTTCCATCCAGTGGGAAATGGAAAAGGAAAGGGGTTGGTTACTCTTCTTTTCACCAATACTACACTATTCCCCACTGGTTGGAAATGCTCTGTCTGTATTGTGTAGATGAGCTTTCTGTAGCTATGTGTTTTGGTCGTACTGTATTCAGAGAGCGTTCGGAACAGGCAGACTATTTTTTTATATTTAATATTTTTTGTTCTGAACCCAAATGCCATCCATCCTGAGATTCTGCCTTCAGGACACGAGGACCAGCCAGACAGTTTTACAGCAACTATTGAGTGAGAAAGTCCTCGATTGGGAAAGCAAAATGAAGCCCATTGTGTCCTCATCAGAAAGAGCTTTACTGGTGCCAGCGCCGGGGGAAGTTTCTTATAAAAGCAATGCATTGCAATATTGATCTACTCTTTTAAAAATGTAACTAGTTGTGTCAGTTACTTACACTGCATAAAAAAAAAATAAAAAAATAAAAAAATAAAAATAAAAAATCTTAATACTTTTTGTCTTGTTTCTAGTCAAAATATCCCAAATTCTTAAATTAAGATGCATTTAATAGAAAGGCAAAATGATGTACGGTTTATGTTTATTCTTATTTCCAGGGGAAAGAAACTAAATGAAGTGCATTATGCTTAAAACATTATCTGCCAGTGGGATAAGTAAACTACTCTTGTTTTAAGAATATTTTACTAACTGAATTGTATTTATTTTAAGCATAATGCACTTCATTTAGTTTCTAAAGACTAAATATTTTTGATGTCATTTTGCTTATCTAGTAAATGCATCTTAATTGAAGAATTTTTTATTTGATTTTAAAGTTTTAATTTAGTAATTTTTTAGATATTTTGACTAGAAACAAGACAATAAATAACATAGTTTTTTTTTCATGGAGAGTAATTCATTAAATTACTTTTGCATTAATTTTTCTCATCTGTGCAGTGCTTGATTTTATTTCATATATATATATTAAAGTTAGATTCTTTCAGCAAATGTAAAGTCTCTTCCGCAACAAAAAGTGGGTGGACACTTTCTTCTCAATCACACACACAAACACACACACACACACACACACACACACACACACACACACACACACACACACACACACACACACACACACACACACACACACACACAAAACACAGACACACAATGTTATGTTTACTTGAAGTCTATATGTATATATATATATATATTTTTTTTTTTTGCAAGATGAATAAATGCATGCTATAGTCAACATCTAAACCAGCTTTAACCAGCTTAAAACATAATCTACAATGGAGTTGTTACCCTAAACTGGTTTCAGCTGGATTTCCAGTGTGTTCTTTCTCTGAGTTCTAAATCAAATTCTAACAGTCCTCTAACAAATCAGGTGACACATCAAGATATACTTTACGTTCAGAAGATCTGATCACCAGGACATTATAAAGAAACTCTTGTGTTTCCATCCGTGTCTTGGGTTAATGGCAGTAAAAGTGTTATATAGAGGGATCAGGAAGTCAATCAGTGTTTTACACAGGAACAGCATTTCCACTCGAGATATTCCTGCATCACACTGAGACGAGAGACTCTTTTCCACAGTAAAAACACTGGCAGCAGAAACCTGCGAACGGACACAGGAAAATAACTCTTATTCTTTAATGGAGCCTGTAAATAATTATGCTAACGCTGTGTTTATGAGCTGCATGATTATGTTCAGCACTGCGTGCAAATCTTTTCCACTGGACGAGAGATGGGCAACACAACATAAATCAGATCCGCATACAACCTGAACCTCTGAGATCTGAAATTCTTGCTTATAAATGATGAGAAACCACATCCTCTGGACGACGTTCAACATCAACACAGACCCTGAGTGAAGTACTGAGATTTCATTAAGTGGGGTTTAACATGAGCTACTACACTGCAGTTTGATTTTCTATGATCAAAGATTGTTGTAGAAACCAAATGATGTTTGTTGATGTGCTTCCCATTTGTTTCTGTTGCACTGCAGAATCTAGATTTGTTGTTTTTCTTTATTAATCAAAGATGCATTAACACATTAAGATATTTATGATGTTACAAAAGATTTCAAATGAACTTTTTAGCATATTATTCTGATTTCTGAAGATCATGTGACACTGAAGACTGGAGGAATGATGCTGAAAATACAGCTTTTATCGCAGGAATAAATTACACTTTAACACAGATTCACACAGAAATCATTTGTTTTAAATTCTAATAAAATTTTACAATTTTAATAGTATTTTTGTATCAAATAAATGCAGCAGTGGGGTAGCACAAAATAACTTTCCATCCCCAAACTCTTGAACTGTAGTGTGCATATTGTTTCTGGTCTTTTGCCTGATAATTTATATATGACTCATTTAAAATAATATTTTTCTTAGAGTATGCAGCACTTATGTTCACATATTTTATCTGAGTGTGACGCACAAGAGCTTTTCTTAGTTCATCTTCACACACGTCTTCTGATTTAGTGTCTTCTTGCACAGTATGTTTTTATGATCCTGACGCTGAACTCTCGATACAAACACGTCCTCGGTACACGCTTACAGTTTCAGGATTTTTTCTCTCTCTGTGTATATAAATTATTTTAATGGTGTACATACCAACAGATAATACTAGCATAGTTTTCTAAACACTGCAAAAATCAATTTTCCAAATGAGTATTTTTTATTATTTTACATTTTCTGATAAAAAGATACATTTGCAAACAGCTCTGAATATATATTTATATATATATATATATATGTAATGTTTTTTTTTCTGCATGTATTGTCTCAAAATATCCTAAACTTTACTGAGATTGTATTATATTTATGTTTCAGTTTCTGTGCATGTTGTCTGTGCCCTTCTGAGTGTGTGGGGAGCTGGTTTGGCGGAGCTCTTCCTCTTCTGGGTGGCACACGGATGAAGTCATGTGGAGGTAAGAGAGCTGGAATAACACTGGAGATCCCTGCAGACGCTCTACGAGCCGTTCCAGAAGACATTTCACTCCAGACAATCTCTCAGAGCGTTTCTCAACAACCGTGAGAAAGATGACTATTTCAACATCCATCTGCTCATGCAACACTTGTTTGCATTCTGCTTATAATTTAGACGTTGCTTCATGACAAAAACTGCAGCCGGATTGTGAAAACTCTTGTTGTTGCATTTTTGGCATTTTATCTCAGTTCATCAGAGAGTTTGATGCTCTTGTGTAACAGAAGACGGGCATCAGATACACTGATCTGTTCAAACACACACACACACACACACACACACACACTAACACACACCTACTGTATGTATGCCAATGTGTACAGAAAAAAAGACGAATTATATATATATATATATATATATATAAATTAAATTAAATGTATGCATTCAGCAGATGCTTTTATCCAAAGCGACTTACAGTGCATTCAGGCTAATGACAGTGTAAACTACTTCTTAAATCAAGACACATTTACTTGAGAAGCATGATATCAGACTTATTTTATATATACTGTAAAACGATTAATTGCATCCAAAATAAAAGTCTTTGTTCACATTGTTTATGTGTGTGTACTGTGTATATTTATTTTGCATATATAAATACACATGTATGTGTTTAAAAAAAAATCATGTTATGTTTATATATTAAACAAACAAACAAACAAATAATTAAATAAATAAATATTGGACATAAAATAAACTATATGTTTACACTTTATATGATGTATTTTTAAAATAAAATAAACAAATGAATGTATTGATCGTTAATACACAATAAGTATGATGTTTGAGTGTATGGATGAGGATGAATGTGCATTAGTGCATGTTCTGTACTGTGAGTGCTGTATGCTGTATGTGTTTGAGTGGCAGGAAGGGCAGTCCTTCATGTGTGCGTGTGAAACTGTCATTCAGCTGCAGTCTTCTCTCACAGAAACTCCTCATCTCTCCCTCGCCGCTCCACACCTGCTGCTCTGGTCCTTCACTGGAGTCTGCACATCGCCACGGCGACAGCGCGGTTGATTGACAGCTCAGGTGGAGGCTGCATTTACCTTCATCTGAAAATGAAAATCTTTATTGTTGTTAATATGTACTGAAAAAACTGCCACAGCATTACAAATCATATCATAGGTATGCATTTTGAATAGATGACATTGTATTTGTGACTTAAAAAATGACATTATTAAAAAAAAAGAAAAAAGAAAAAATGACAATAATAAAAATAATGTACTTTTTCCTATAAAAAAAAATTCTACATGAAATGACTACTGAACTTGACAAATATAAAAAATAAATAAATAATTATTATAATTCAATACATTAAATGCAGTATGCCTTTTATGATGTATTTTTTTTATTCTGTGTATACAGTGTGATGTGGTATAAACAGAAAATGTAAATAATAGCCTAATATAATATAATATAAGGAATTTTGTATTTGTGTAAAAAATATTAATTTTTTCCCCTCTGTTAAAGGACTACTAAAATATTGTTATAGATTTTATATTATTTTAAAATTATATATTTTTTTCAATCCTAATTTTTTCTTTCACCTGTAAGGTTCCTTCAGAATGATCCAGACTGTGTTTGTCGGTGCTCTTCTGAATCTGATGATTACGCTGGTTATCTTTTATGATTATCTTTCTCTCTCTCTCTCTCCCTCTCTCTCTCTCTCTCTCTCATCAACACATCAGGACATGTTCATTTCTCAAGGCTCTTCACAGTGACAGACAGCAGCGTTACCTGCGGGATGCTCTTTTTTGGAGGAGAGCGTTTCCTGGGACTCATCCATTAGTGGTTTTAATTAAAAAACTAGTTATCCAGTGTGTGGCTCGCTGCACACAGGACACACTTCATGTGTTTAGTGCAACCTGAGAGTCTCCAGAGCTTTAAAAACATAGTATACAAAAAACACACACACACCCAGTCCACCCACACACACACACATTCATTGTCTATAAAGCTCACAAATCATTTTCTCTAAGCCTGGTTTAATCATTTCAAAACATGAGATTTACTCCAAAACCCCGTGAGCTGCCTCTCCATCTACTGCCTACAGATGCAGCAAGCTTTTAAAGCATCATAATTCACTGATTTGAAAATTAAAATAATAATGATATTATAATAATTGCAATGTATAAACTCACAATAATGAGAAAGCATTAAAAGCCATTTAGCTAAATTCTTATGCTAAGTTATTTCATGGTCAACTTTTTCTGCTTTTTCCAGTAGCTTTTTTCTCACTAAAGTTGCTTTATGCATTCAATGCTTTCAGTGCAATTGCATGCAGTGCACTTGTTTTCTCTGTGATGGTTACATGCAATTCTGCTTTAGGCCAGAAACATACTTTACACAAGTACTGTAGAAGAATAAAAAATTTAATTAAATAAAATAAATGCTTGAAAAAAGTTTTCACAGCAAATCATTTGCAATGAACATATTTGCTTGGAAAAATATTGCAAAAAAAAAAAAAAAAAGAAAGATTTTCTGACTTTGCAATTTTGTTGTGTTTTCCCAATACAAATATATTCTGGAGAAGCAAAATGACTTCAGAAAATATTCTGAAGGGAAAAATAAAACTAGGTTTTCAAGATTTTTAATTAAGATATAAATACAGAATTGTGGAATATAAATTCTGCATTATGATGATATTAATAATACAAATAAAACATAAAACAAATGATAATAATTTTGAAATATGAACTTACTTTATGAACTTAACCCCCCCCCCCCCCCGTGCAATGGAATAATAATAATAATAAATTAATTGCAGCTATCTCATAATTCAGACTTTTGTCTTGCAGCTGCAAGTTTATTTCTTATGTTTTGATTCTGACTTTAATTCCCAGGGTTTATATCACATTTGTAAGTCATAAACTTGCATCTTCCAGTTTTTAGTGCAAAATAAATAAATAAAACAAATAGTCACAATCACCTTATTTATTTCTTTATTTATTTTCAGTGTTCTGGTTTTAAGCAAAAACTCTCTCAATTTTGATTATTTTTTTCATGCCTTGAACTTGTTATTTTGCATCTCAAATAAACGCATCTTGACTTGAGAAGTTTAGATATTTGTAATGGAAAACAAGTAATGTTTCAGACTCCAGGATGTGGTAAAAACAAGGTGTCCTATCTCAAAAACTAGCAGTGTTATATCTAGAGTTTGGTACAGTTTCATGTCTGGAGTGACACATGATCCCTTATAATACTGTAGGCAGCTCACTGGGTTTGGAGTTTTCTTGAAAATATACTGCTGTCTAGACAAAAACATTCGTGAACTTCATCTTAAATTCTCTATTTTTTTCCACTCGCATACATTTTTTGTTCTCCGCCCAAGAGGTTTTCTGAGGCTCCAGACGCGGAGCTGCACGTTCATGCATGATAACACAGTGAGAGAGAAACCTGACTCTCAGACCTGAAGGATGGAGGAATGAGGGGGAAAGATCTCTCAGATCCAGGTCTCCTTCCGTCAGAGCCAAGAGCTGCATTCCTGCGCGGGTCACGGTGTCGGGTCAGAGGGGTTTCATTCCCTGGCAGCTGCTCTGTTTCTCTCTCTTGCTCTTGGCCCCTGGATGGGATGTTTGGTGAGGTTTGGATGAGGCTCTTGACCCGGATCACTGCGGACCACCAGCACTCCTCCAGGGCCAAGCTCATGTTTACCCAAGTCCAAGACTCAGCACAAGACACGAGGCATTATAAAGCACTCAAACAGATTTCTCAGTCCTGTCAAAGAATGCCAGCAAAATTGAAGCATAATTTAAAACCTATTTCAATGGAATAAACAGGAGACCATTGAGAATTAAATCAAATCCTACTGCTTTAACAGATATCCCACTTTTTACTTTCATTTCCTAATTGCAATTAATCAGATGGATCATATTTAATTCATACTGGATTCTAGTTTAATTCCTTTTTTTTTTTTTACAAAAAAACAAAAATAAAATAAAATAAAAAACATTGAATTAAATTTCTTGTTCTCTGCCAAGGGGCAAAAATAAAATAAAATAAAATAAAATAAAATAAAATAAAATAAAATAAAATAAAAAACACTTGCATTATATTTCTTGTTCTCTGCCAAGGGGCAAAATAAAATAAAATAAAATAAAATAACAACTACTTTTTGTCAACAAGGCAACATATATAATTTTCGTTTAGTTTAAAACTGAAGCACTAAATGATCTAAAAATAATACAAAATAAAATATATTGACATTTTAAAAAAATACAAATGACAAATCACATCTAAAAAATTACTTAAACATTTAGAAAAATAAAAATGAAAAATAAAATATAAAAAATAATTGTATATTATAATAGTATTAATAATGTGATTATTTCCAAAGTAAGTGCTTGTTTATTGTAAGTAACATTGTCATACGCCACAAATTTGTTCATTTATGAGTTTAATTGCATCAAAGTACTGTGTTTACATGCGGTCAAGTTCAGTCGCATTATTATCTCATTATGAGGGTGCATGTAAACATAATCACTGAATAAAAATAAATATTACAAACAAACCACATGACCAATAAGAGTATGAAGCTATAAAACGAATGTACAGCAGTTCAGATTATTTGATAAGAAATAATGACTTTTGATTGCAAATGAAACACCCTGAGAGACACAGGCGAAGGTGTTTTTCTCAGGAGAAACATCCTTTATTTAATTAAACTGCAACCAGGTGAGATATTAAAGAGATGTCATGCATCGTGTGTTAACGCTCACAGCTGGAGAGTGTTTCTGGGAGTCTTCCCATCGTGATATCATGTGTTACGCAAGCGTGTGATCCTCTGGTAATATGCTGTGACTTCAGTTTGGAAACGATCCGCTGACGCTGGATGGATTGCAGCGCTGCGGTGTCGTGCAACCAATCAATTACTCAATTATCCAAACCAAAGGAAGGATTTCGCAATATTCCCAAAAGTGGGATAAAGATGTTAAAAACTGTTTGGCTGTGGTTCCTGAGGGCAAACGATAGGAATAGAGACTCACTCCAAACACACTCGGTCATGTTTTGGTGGGGTTTGGTATGAGACGACCAGCTGAAATATTTGATCATTACTGCTCATGAAGTCATGCTCAAACTCTTCCAGAAAAGAAGGACATTAATGAATGTTTTTCTTGTGTGTTGTACCAGCGTGCGCCTGAGGAATACAGAGGACTGCACATTCGGAGCGATGCAACATTTCCTCGTGATGTTGTGTGACCTCTGACCTCTCTTATCAACATGCAACATTATCAAAAAAAAAAAAAAAAAAAAAAAAAAAAATTTTTTTTTTTTTGCTTTTTATTAATTTATCAGCAACTTTGTGAGTGTTCTGAAGTGCTATTGCAAAAATTGCTAGAAAATTTTACAATTAATAACTAAGAGATAGTATGCAGTGAATGGGTGCCGTCAGAATGAGAATCCAAACAGCTAAGAAAAAAACATCCGACTTGCCTGCAGGTCAAAGGTCAGGTCTTGTATTTCACATCAACGTTTCTAAACACATCATATATTATGATGAGCCCATGAATAGTAAACTCACCCTCACCACACAACTGCTTCACAAGCATCTTGTAATTTCTCAGCTAAAATATTCGGATGCTATTGCAGAGCGCTGTGCTGAAGTAAGCAGATCTCCCTCAGTGCAGGACTCTCGGGTCAGAACGGATGTATACTCACACATCCGCTTGTTGGTGTATAATGGTTCAGCCATCTGTTTGGGCATAACGCTGGTGTTTCAGGTTTCAGGCGGATGAGTGAAAGAGCAGACGCTCAAACCACACAGGCATTAGACAGCATCCTGACTTCCTGACGAACTCATGTTTGACCTCGTTTCTCAGACGTCACCTGAGGACCAGCACTAGCACAATTAAATATCGCATCAAAACATATCAATTCAGTAATTATCTCAAGACACAAGATGCATTCATTAAAGGAAAATGTTTTCTTTGGTGCACAAAAGATGTTTAGAAGAATGTTCAAGCTGCTCTTTCTTTCTTTTCTTTTCTTTTTTTACACAAAAGTAGCATAATACTGTAAAACAGACGTCAATATAAGCTTTGTGTGACCTAATATCAGTCATAATCTTCCTTGCTCTTTTTAATAATCAATCAGCTCTCAATCCTTGTTTACGTTTACATATTCAGTTTTAAATAATCAGGTACATGTGTAAAATTAAACCGACAAGTAATTTGATATAAATCGAAAACATATTAAATCATTAAGTGTTGACTTTAATGTGAAAAAACTTTTGTGAAAAAAAAAAAAAATCTTGATTTTTATATGATAATGAACAAAGTATGGCTGACAAATGTGTAAAAACTAGTGGCAAAGATCGGATAATATTTAAAATGACAATTGCTTAATATTTTAGGGCTGCACACATTAAATAGAGTATTAATGTTATGTAAGAATTTAATTATTATTTTTTTTAATATGTCTAAGGAGATTTTCTGTTACATTAACTATTTTTAAACTTAATTATTTGTTTTCTTTTTTTCTGTAAATCAAGATAAAAATATATGGTAGACATTATTTTTTTTTTGCAAACAAAACAAAACAGGACACATTCTAATGTATCAAAAAAAAAAAAAAAAGAATTGTTTTGATGCTTGAAAAGCTCTTTTGATCTGTGATCCACTACTGTGTGTCAGAGAGTCCATGTGTGACTGTGGTTTGAATGGGAGATTATTAGAGAAAACCAACTTCAGTCTAATATAAAGTGATTCCAGTCATTGTGTGGAAAGAAGTGTGTAGCTGAACTATTTCAAGCTCAGATGATTGTTGTGAGATTTAGTCATGTGAAGTCTCAGACCGGTGAGTCGCTCTTTAATTGTTCGTTTGTCACCACAAACGCTATTCTTAGAAATCCCACGAACAGCAGAAAACCACAGTCGCTAAAACGGTTGTGTGTGACCATGAAGCATCTGTGAGAGCAGAAGTCAAGCTCCAGGAGTCAAATCCTGATGTTCTCCACAGAGAATTAATATTATAGAGACAGATCAACCACGAACCAACTTCCAGTGGAGAATTAAACTACTGGAGATCTCAACAACTGTGCCTTTGATTAATTATATGATCATGGTTATTCAGTCCAATTGCAAATCTTTGGAAAAAAATTAAATTCAGTAATTGTGCAATTTAAATTTTAATCACATTTTACCATCCAAATAAGGCAAAATTATATAGCAGATAAATTATTCCAAGTAAATGAGAACTAATTGTCAGCACAAAGTCTGCAATTATAAGTCATGGATCATCAAATCTAGGCTGTATTTTTTAAATGTTTTTGCAAGCCTTTTCTGCTCAGCAAGGCTGTGTTTATCCGAAAAAAAATACAGTAAAAATTGTGAAATATTTTTACAATTTCAAACAGCTGTCTTCCATGTGAACATCTGTTAAAATTAAATTTATTTCTGTGATCAACACTGTATTTCCAGCATCATTCCTCCAGTCTTCAGTGTCACATGATCTTCAGAAATCAGAATAACATGATGTTTTACTGTGGCTTCTACAACATTGAGTTACTGCTTCAGGTTCAGATGGAGAATAGACAGAATAAATAAACACTGGCAGAAGGAAAGAAGAAGAACCGATGAGGAGGAGTGCGTTTGTTCCACTGACCCAGTCTGAAGAGACAGCCATGTGCTTCTCATCAGCATCTGCACATGAACAATCCTCCTTCATACGGAGCACAGAGTCATAAAGACGGGACTTCTGCTCCCTGTTTTTGTCTTTTCTGTTAGGAAAGGACTGTTTGACGCTCCTGCCACGACTGGGAATATATTCACCAGCTCCAGTGCAATGCATTCGACACTAATGTCACAGAACACACAGCTAGTCTTCAGTATGTGTGTGTCGACTGAAACACTGGGTTGCTTTATGTTAATCAGGTCAGGACTCATGTCAGACAATGAAAATGGGGCAGGAATGTCATAAAATCAAAATAGAGGCGATCACGCTCACGGGAGCGCTGGGAATCAGTCCGGGTTCATTCCTCCTTCATCACGGAGCAAAACACGGCCTAAAACACAGTAAAAAGCTGCATGCACTTTATGATTCAGTTGCATTAAATCACGACTAAAGAATCACGTGTTAAAGTCATTTTTTACAAAACATGACACAGTTTTATTTTTTTTGTAACATTAAACATTAAAATGAATAGCTTTTTTTGTTATTTTCATTTTGTGATTTTACTATAAAATAACTAGACAGAATTGTTTTGATGACAGGCGTTGATGTTGGCTTGAAAAAGTCTGGCCTAAAAGTTTAAAATAGTTTTAAAGGCTTTAAAAGTTTGAATGTTTTACACTCAGATAGATGAAGATAAAAAGTCAAATTGACAGAAGAAAACCAATAAACCAGAAATTGAAAATACAGTTACTTTTAACCTTCATATACTAAAGTATATTTCAAAATGCATTTCCTATCAATGCATTTCCTAGATTTAGGCTAAATGCAAATGTGGATGAAATGTATTTAATTTAATTTAATTTAATTTAATTTAATTTAATTTAATTTAATTTAATTTAATTTAATTTAATTTAATTTAATTTAATTTTTTATTTTGTTTTATTTTTGGAACACATGTTCCTTGCAGATTTAAATGTCTTATGTGCACAGTTATAGATAACAAATGCAAATATAGATATATTCTTCTGAAATATATTTACGAAAAAAATATAGTTTGAAAAACTTGTTCATTCAACTTTTTGCATTTTTGATATTATATTTCAAAGTTTTCGTCATATGAAGCTCATAAGCTGATGGTTGCAGTATTACCCTACAGTTTCCTCTGTTGACCTGTTTTATAAAAAGTACAAATCTGTCACGATGATTTGGAGCCGCTGGGGTTGTTTTTACAAAAATGAAGAAGCATGACTCTCCTTAATAGCCTCCAAGAAAAACATCTTTAATATTTGTGGCGAAAAGAGTGAAAAAACAGGTCAATCTTTCCAATGAGACACGAGCAGCTGAAGAAGACGTCTGGAAAAATGCACTCCTCTCTTCTGGGTTCCTCCTGTTTACTTTTCCTGAGCGTTCGGTGACAGACGTTCCCCCTTCTCCCTCACTGTTGGCTCTGAAGCCCAGCGTCACTCAGCACGCACACATACAGAGGTAAGCACGCGATAATGAGCAAAAACTGCACTTGCATTGGAATCCAAAGCTTTGAGGCTTGTAAGAACGTCCTGAGCGCTTCCCAGTTTACCCATCAGGACCAAAACCTCCTACAGCTCACATCCAGACGCCTCATGGTCCCCTCTTTTTTCTTTGAACTTCAGCTCTCGTTTTGAGACTCGTTCTGCTTTGCTCTGTATTAGATTCAAAATATATATTTTACAATCCCATAATGGAGCAGAAGCACAGGCACAGTCCACCTACTTTATCATATAATAACAAATCTGATTGGTTTCACACTTTTTGTTTCATATACAGTACTGAATTAACATGGTTAATTTAAAATATCGCATTAATAGTTTCCAGAATTTATGCTCCATATTCCAGAACTGTATGTTCTTCAGTAAAAACAGTTATCATTTATGAAATATTAAAATATATTTTGTATATTTGTAACATTTTAATTTAGATCCAGATTATTATATTGATAACAATTTATTAATTAGATTATTTTATAAATAAACAAAAATAAATATGATTTCCGTTTATAATTGGGATCTTATATTTTATTTTTAGTGTTTAAATACGATTTAGATTATTTTAATATATGAATAATGATTTTAAAATTTTAGTGATAAATGATGAATGAATATAATTGAAGAGTTAATTTGAAAAAAAAAAAACCTGATTTGGTGTTTTTTCATTGTGCAATCCAGTTAATCAAATTATTTTAATTAGTTAGCTATTTGTTAGTTTTTATTTTGAACGTAACACAATAAAACATGATAACATAATTTTTGAAAGAAAAAAAAAATCTTTTTTTTCAAATAAACTCTTCAATTTCAGTTTACATTTACATTTTTTGTGTTTGATTCAGATTATTTTATGTAACCTATCACATTTCCATGAAGTGCCCTTATTTTGCCTCCAGCAGACAGGAACCATTTCTGAGGATCAGACACTTACTCACTGACCACAGTTCATCTTTCCTGACCTTCTCTCGCTGACCGCTGAAACTTCATTGTGTAAAGGACGAAACTACTCCGCTCTAGTGTTTATCGCTCCAGATCTCACCCTTATGACATCACAGTTTAATGACTTTACCAGGTCACATCACGCTCAGACAAATGAATGCCCGTTTAATTCCCTTTCATACGTCCAGAGACCCCCACTGAGAAGCTGACCGTATTTAACAAGGCCTTGTTGGGAAATGCCAGATCTCAAACTCAGAGTCTCTTCGCATGGTTGAAATATTCAGTTGCAGACTACAGTACATGTGCGTCATCAGTGAGCGAGCCCAGAGGAGAACAACAGCTACTGGCTCTTCTGTTTCTCTGACCGCTGCAGATCTACTGCAAGAATGTGTGCACACTTCTCATCAGTAACTTCTGTGGAGACGAGCAGCGACGAGAAGCTCAAAGAACTAAAGCAACGGCAAGGTCATGGGTTCGATTCCTGATCGGGTGTACGGTGACAAGTGTCAAATCAATAAAAGTGTATGATACCACGATACAAAAAATGTAATACCATCAAAAACAGTTCACATTCACACAATACACCACACCCCCATGTCACAAAATTCAATATAATGATATAATGATCAATTATTATAATCAATAGAACGGTCTAACATTTACACGGTTCATAATCATCCACAAACTAAGGGTATTTCTAAATTATCTTTCAAAATATAGTTAATAAATAAATAAATTTTTCTAAAAATATTTTTTGGCCATGTTTTATGTATAAAAAATTAAATAAAATAAAATAAATAAAATAGTAAAAAAAAAAAAAATACATATTTTTTTTAAGCATTTGAAAATATATTTTGCCCCCTTATATATCTATATATCTCAATGCATGAAAATGCAGTAACATTTGAAGAAAAGCGTCATTTGTTGTCTCTATCAGGAGTGAACATATAATGAATAAAGGATAAATGTAGGCTACTGTAAGACTGAAATGTTTTTTCTTGCTTCTGAAATACATTTTGAAATTCTGTTAAATATATATGGTATATTAAGAATTTGGTATATGTCAATTGAAACTAAATATATATATATATATACACACATTTCAATTTCAAAAATATATTTAATTTAGCTTCTTCTTTACAACATTTCCTTCTTTCTTTCTTTCTTTGCTTGCAACAAGAAAAAAGAAAAAGGAATTCTAATATATATCTTTTGACACACAAAAAAAAAAAAATTAAACGAAGGATTGACTTGAAAAGAAAAAGATTATATGATGTGTTTTCAGTCATTATGTCTTTATTATGAATGTTTTCTATCTTTCTGCATTGGCCAGCTTGTGTATAGTTTTGAGACATTTTCACTAGAAAACATGTCAAAGAAGACTAATTAAAAACTCATTAGAAAGTCATGTTTTTGCAGTGTCTCAACTGGAGGAAAAACACACGAGAGGAACCGGATTGGAGCGGAGATTAGTGTGTGGATGATGATTAAGATCCGTGTAAACATCTGTCCTCGCTTCACATCTGCTGACCTCTGACCCCATGCAGACGCTCATGGCCAGTGGACACAGTAGACATGAGACGCATGTTTCTCCGTGATGCTCTCGGCTCACTGCATGTGTTCTTGGAGCGGCTCACACCGCCACAGAGTCCAGTTGGAACAAGCTCAAAATCTCTCTTGCCACGCGGCTGCGGTTTTTGGACAACAGCCACTGTTTTGTTCTTCCAGTGCATGCTGGGTTTGAGCTGACAGAGTGTAAGTGGAGCAATTACCTGGGATGGAGCTCAGATGCTCTGAAGGTCAAAGGTCAAACCTGAATCTGTGTTTGCTACTCACATGAACGATATCAACAAGAACTGGAACCAGTTTAGTATAAAATGATTACACTTGAGTAATGGATTATTCAAAACATAAAAGGAAACAATGTTGGGTGGGACTTGGTTCTATGCATCAGTTGCCGATTGGATGTCGAGATGTGGGCGGGGCTCTAAAGTGTATGCAGATGAGCGTGAGCTTGCATGGGCGGAGTTTAAGAGTCTATATGATTGGAGAAGACCTGCATACATTAACAGAGAGAAGAATGCTTGCATAAACATTACAAGGTCAAAACAAACAAACATATGCATGGATTAACTGCTTTACAATAAACTATATAGAATGCATTTACAAAATAGTGAGTTTATAGTCATCAAACCTAATGCGGTGTAAAAAGTTCCTCTTTTTTGGGGGATTTTTCAACTATTTTTAGGCAGAACCACAGAAAAAAAAATCTAACTAGTTTATTCTCTCGGTGTGGGTTTTTTCACCTGTTTTACGGTCCAGCAGGTGAAAATAGTGCATCTGTTCTCTTAAAGTAAAGCAGCAGCACACTCTCATCAACAACTTGATTTGAGGAATTATTCATGCGTCGAGCACAAACACAGCTCATGCTCTAATGTTCAATAGTCTGCTGTTAAACTTCACAGGACAGAAGAAAAAAAACACTTCCATCAATGGACCTCAGAGCTTTTGCACACTCAGTCATGCACTTAAAGCTGCGCAATAAACACACACACTCTGGGGCGGAAGAAGGTGTGTGTGTGTGTGTGTGTGTGTGCGTGTGCGTGTGTGTGTGTGGCAGGTAGGGAGTGAAAGGTCTGTCTGGACCTGGAGTGAGACAGCTGTGCAAACATGCAGCTGATGATGTCACACCGCAGGGGATTGTGGGTAAGACACACTTTGATGGCAGTTTTTACGGCGATCCTGAGGGCAGGTGTGGGATTGTAGATTCAAGATGAGGATTATACGTGAAAATAGATGATCGGCATTAATCTACAAGAGACAAGTCCAAGATTATGTCCAGCAGACAATAACAATTTCACACATCAGAGATATGAGTTACGCTGCACATATTCATGCACTTGTTTCATTATAGGTCCATTTGTTATGTTTTGTAATGATCTCATCACATGTTTGCTGTAATGCTGCTTTGAAGCCATATGTATTATTAAAAATGATATATAAATAAACATGAATTTAATGGAAATGTTTGATTGATTGATTGACTAAATGCACCTATTTCACCTGCTGGTCCATCCTATACAGCCCAAAAAAATTATAATTATAAATAAATTATATATCTACAGTCATGGCCAAAAATATTGGCGCCCTTGGTAAATATGATCAAAGAAGGCTGTGAAAAATCATCTGCATTGTTAATAATTTTGATCTTTTATTTAAAAGATTCACAAAAATGTATCCTTTCATTGGATAATAAGAATTTAAAATGGGGGGAAATATCATTATAAAATAAAGGTTTTTCTCTAATACTCGTTGGACACAATTATTGGCACCCCTAGAAATTCTTATGAGTAAAATATCTCTGAAGTATATCCACATTCAAATTCACATTCCAGCATGATTATAAACATGAAATTGACTGAAATTGACACTGAGCTCAAAACCAAGCTTCTGACCTGAACCCTACGGAAAAAAAATGAGAGGAGTAAACTGAAGATGATATGCACCAACATGGAGCTGGGAATCTGAAGGGTCTGGACTGATTCTGGATCAAGGAATGGTCTCTGATCTCTTGTCAGGTGTTCTCTAACCTCATCAGGCATTATAGGAGAACATTTAGAGCTGTTAAACTGGTAAATGGAGGTTTCAAAAAGTATTGAATAAAAGGGTGCCAATAATTGTGTCCAACGATTATTAGAGAAAAAAATATTTCACTTCATTTTAAATTCGTATTATCCAATGAAAGGATACATTTTTGTGAATCTTTTAAATAAAAGATCAAAAGGATTAACAATGCAGATGAATTTTCACAGCCATCTTTGATCATATTTACCTAGGGTGCCAATATTTTTGGCCATGACCGTACACATATATTTCAGGGCAAACAATATCTTAAAATATTTCAAAATATATTTACGCAATATTTTTTTTTAGCAATATTTTTTTACATTTTTTAAATGTATATAAAATATTTTGCCTCATCAGAATTTGTAAATATTGTAATAGTTGGTGATTTCATATGAATTTGTACAATCTAAGAAAAGTACCAGAACGTTGTGGCATGGTTTTCTCAAGGTTATGATCAAATGTTCTTCCAGTAACATTAGAAATTGTAAATATAACTCTTCCAGTAATGCTAAAATCTATATCTAGAAATATAATCTAGATCTAGAAAACCATAGTTCACCATTAAAATTGTAAGGTTAAAGGGGGGGTGAAATGCTCGTTTTCACTCAATCTCCTGTTAATCTTGAGTACCTATAGAGTAGTACTGCATCCTTCATAACTCCAAAAAGTCTTTAGTTTTATTATATTCATAAGAGAAAGATAGTCTGTACCGATTTTTCCCGGAAAAACACGACCGGCTGGAGGCGTGACGTGTGGGCGGAGCTAAAGAATCACGAGCGCCAGTAGGCTTTTGAGTTGAGAGCGTTTGGAAGCTGTGACATTACCGTGAGGGAAACCATCATCCAAAACAAACCATGGCTAACAGTCAGATTCAGCGTATATTTATGATCCAGAATCAGATCCAGAGGCTGAAATTTAACAAGAGCAGCATCAGCAATGATGTCTCTATGTGGTATGTACTGAAACTGTAAATATTTGCTTAGCGGTTTTGGAAAATGACTAAGTTCCACTTTATGTCATCTTTTTTCTTTTTTTTTTTTTTTTAAGCTGTACATGTGGAAAGTGCAGTTTGATGACAACATCGCATGTTGTTTACTTGATGTGCTTACGCGCTGATAGCTAAGTTAACAACACAGAGATATTTGAAGCAGTTTTACTCACCGCCTGCGGTTCCAACACACGATCGTGACCCTTTTTCGTTGGGACTGCATTTTCCTTAAGAAATAAACGATGTGCAATCCGAAATGCAGGGAACAAACACAAACACTTGCACAACTCCGTTGATGCTCTGTAAAAATAAACTCCATCCACTGGTCCCTTAATGCTGTTTCTCTTTTGGTAATCTGTGCAGGGTTGTCTTGCCCTGGCAACCAAAAACACACTCCTTTTGTGACATTTGGCGACGCTCTCGCTCTGATCAGTGAAGTCTGTTGTGCTCTCAGTGCTCTGCTATATGGGAGCGCGCGCTCTTCCGGCAGAAGTGCCTCAGGACCCATATAAGGAAATTCCGCTCCATCTAACGTCACACAGAGCCATACTCGAAAAAAACTTTCCAAAACTTGTGACAAACCGGAAGGAGCATTTTGGGAACAGAAATACTCCTTCAAACGTACAACTTAATTTTTGAAACTTTGTCCATGTTTAGCATGGGAATCCAACTCTTTAACAGTGTAAAAAACTCAGTATGCATGAAATAGCATTTCACCCCCTCTTCAGACAGCACCGAGTATAAAGGGTGTGACTGAACAGCAGGCAAAAAGACATGTCAGGACGGGAGTTTCCCTACAGATGCACTTTTTTATCCCAATCTGAACATGTGGCTGCCATCTGAATAAAATATAGACAAAGGAATGAACGCTATTCAGAGCCCAAGACAGACGGACGAGTGGCAATTGCAAAACAAATATCTTCCCTCTGAGGTTTCACGTGCGTTTGTGTGCCATCCCTGCCAAGAAACCAGAAACTGAAGGCCAAACAGAGACGGACTGTGTGTTGATTCATCAAGATATTTTGATTTTTGACCATTGTTTATGATAACAGACTTCTTGGTTACAGTGACACTAATAGTTCTCATTTAAAAATCAATCTGGAGACATTTTGAAAAGAATAATGAGACACAAACTTTTACATTTTCAAACGCGTTTGCTTCCATTTATCTGTGATCAGTGCTTCGCTACACAACATACATACTTTTACTCCAAAAGTGGCACATTATGCATCCAGGTTTCTATACAGGGGGTAAAATAGGTATTGAACGCGTCACCATTTTTTCTCAATAAATATATTTCTAAAGGTGCTGTTGAGATGAAATGTTCACCAGATGTGGGTAACAACCCATGTACTCCACACATACAAAGAAAGCAATAAAAATAGTCAAATATTGTAATTTAAAATAACTGTTTACTGTGTGAATCTGTGTTAAAGTGTAATGTATTTCTGTGATGCTCCGCTGTATTTTCAACATCATTCCTCCAGTCTTCAGAGAGAGAGAGGAACTCACTGACCCCAAACGTCTAAACAGTAGTGTATATATTTTGTGGCCCTTTGTCTGAAGTCTGAAGACTACTATCTAGTGTAGATGTGTTGACTTTAGCGTGGATTCTGTCCGGCTGTGTTTTCTCTCGGATGTGAGCGAGGGTTTATCAGTGCTGCTGAGTGCAGCTGAGACAGGGTCAAAGTGAAGTCCAGAGACAGGCTTCCCCTAAACTTCCTGAAGCTGAGAACGCTATCAGAGCCACACACACACACACACACACACACACACACACACACACACACACACACACACATACACACACATACACACAGACAGACACACACACACACACACACACACACACACACACACACACACAACACACGCACACACATGCACTCATGCACACACACACACACACACACACTCACACACACACACACACACACACACACACACACACACACACACACACACACACACACACACACACACACACACACACACACACACACACACACACACACTCACACACACACATGGAGGATCAGGTCAGTAACAGACCCCTTCAGCAGGAGTTTCTAGAGAGTTTTCTTTCTCTCTTGGTATTTTTCTCCTGATGTCAGCAAACACAACAAACACATCTCACTTCTGTCCTGCTTTTCAAGAACGCCTTGTAAAATATGAAACAGCACACCAATGCGTCACAGTGTCAATTCTTCCTCATGTTTTCCCACATCACTGCTACTCAACTGTTTTAAATATTCATAATAATAATCAGAAATGTTTCTTGAGCAGTAAATCATCGTATTATTCTGATTTCTGAAGATCATGTGACACTGAAGACTGGAGGAATGATGCTGAAAATACAGCGGAGCATCACAGAAATACATTACACTTTAGCACAGATTCACACAGGAAGTAATTAATTTAAATAGTAATAATATTTCACAATATTACTGCTTTTGCTGTATTCAGGATCAAATAAATGCAGCTTGGTGAACAGAAGAGACTTCTTCAGAAAACATTAAAAATCAAAAAACTTTTGACTAGTCGTCTTAATCAACAATATTGTGGGATTTTCATCAGGCACTGAATAAGATCCATAAAAAGGTCACAAAATAGATTAAATGTGTTAAAGAATATACAGATATTGGATTAAGGTTCAGCTGGATTGAGATTGGACAGCATGTGACTGTAAGCACACAGGTTTGGTTCTGTAACACTGGCTGAACTGGGCTGACTGAATCTAACGAGGCCTCCGTCCTGACCTGCTTTCTGTTTAATTGGAGAATCTACAGTCTGTTGATGTGTGGAGTTTATTAGAGCATTAGCAATATGCAACTGTGTGGCTAACAAGCTTTTAACTGTAGAGAGACGATCAGAAGTATACGGCCATACAGAGCCAAGATGTCCTCTCTCACAGAAGATACACTGGAAACATGCATTACACTGTTTTCTGGGCTATATTAAAAAATTAATATAAGATAACAAAAAATAATAAATACATTAAAAAAATCATTTATACTTACGCATTTGACAGATGCTTTTATCCAAGGCAGCACTGCATTAAAGGCACTCAGATGTATGCAGAATGTATTCTAAACAAGGTAATCACATCATACTATTATAGTGTATTATTGCAAGGAGCTATTTTAGTTCTAAATGTTGTATTCACTGGAAAACTGAACAGACTGCAGTGCCACTGTGTGTTTGTATATTGACCAGACGCATGATTGCTGAAGTGTGTGTGTGTGTGTGTGTGTAAGCCTGCAGCGCCCCCTGCAGGTGAAGCAGTGTGACACTGAGCAGTGCTGTACACTTGAGTTCAGTGACCGCGAGCGTCCAGCAGGTGGCAGACTGAAGTCTTTCTATATGTGGCAGGAGTGAATGTGTGTGTGAGTTCAGGCCTCACTCCTGATCCTTCACATTATGTCAGAGATGCAGACTTTAGCTCCAACCTTAATTAAATGCACCTGTTCCAGCTAATCAAGTCCTTCAGACTTATTAGAAAAATGCATGGTTTGTGTGTTGGTGCCAAACTGTGGAATGAGTTTGAAACCTGTGCATTATGCGAGAATAATTTTTCTAGAACACTTTGTTTTCTTTCTTGAACAGGTTTGCAAGTATTATTATCATTATTTGAAACAGCAGATAGCATGCATTCACTTGATCACTGTAGCTGTTTTCTGTGACTTCAGTGATGCGTCCGACGCTGACTTCAAATCTGGATCGTGATATTGCTGAGTGCTTTTTGCAAAAACTTCCATTTGTGTCTTCTCCTCCACGTACCGTGGACTGTCTGCTTGTTGTTTTGTCACAGGTTTTAAAGTATTAAGACGTCAACATGCTTCAATTAGAGCGTCTAATCAAACTAGACGTTGCTGAGAGATCTCGTGTCAAATATGGCTGCGTTAGAGTTGAATCGCTTGAATCGCAAGCAAGATTGATTTAATTATAGTGTCTGTGCATCTATTGTTGGCTCGTCTGCAGCTCTGCTGTAGATATTATAGTTTACTCAAGTCATTTTTACATGCAGTTAATTCAGGCATGAAAACAGAGCTGACAGATCTCTTTGTTAGTTTACTCCTTTAATACTGTGTAGACAGCACACTTCAGGCCAGCGGTACACTTTATGGAAACGCAGATCCTAGTTTGCATACTGAATGTGCTGTTGTATAGCATTAATAAGACTCAGTACTCTAATCATTCAATTAAATTCTTAAATATTACATTTTTGAATTAAAAATGAATGATTTCTAGTTGTTTGATGCTGCACTGTTGCTGTCACACACAACAATAATCGTCTTCCTCAGTATTTTTGCCGTTTTTTTTAAAAATCTTCTTCAATCAAGATGCATTTTTTTTTGGAGAAGCAAAATTACTTAAATATTTGAATTTATGAAAATAAGTGAGTTTTTTTGTTTGTTGCTTAAATAAAGAACTAATATCTACAAATTGGGTCAGAAAAATAAATTTAATTCAAAGAAAGAAAAAAAAAAAGATTATTTTCTGTTTCCATTGGCAGGTTGTTTTAAGCAATAAATTAATTAAAAAGCTAAATAAAAATCTAATACAATTAAAATAAAATCCAAAATATTTATAAATATATGATATAAAAAGAAAGACGAAACTATATGAATAAATAAGACAAATACTGAGCAAACACAGTGCAGATTAGATGATGCATTTTAAAAAGCAGTCCTTTTATCTTCTATTAAAAGCCAGCAGCTCTTCTGAGCCGACGCCCTAATGTCTACAGCAGCAGCTGAGAGGCCACGCCCATCAACGGCAGGCCACGCCCACCCACCCAAAGACCACCTCTGATGGACAAAACAGGTGTGAGACGTGTGCAGCAGAGAGAGACGGAGACATAGGTGAGGCATACACAGCCAGAGATGGAAACTAATTATAATTTTTCAGCCAAAAAATAAAATAAAAAACACCCCGCAATTCTTTCTTTCTCCTGTAAAAATGGCAAAAAAAAATTTAAAACCCAACACACTTACCTGAGTGGAAAATTACATCAGATAATATGACTAGAGCATATATCTTGAATTTAATATATTTGAATCTAGATATTTAACTGGAAAACAGCACACTGAGTTTGTTATGAATACACCTTTGGTATCTTATTTGGAGTTAATAGATTGCTCTTCTGTAGATTTCTGTTTTTCAGCTTTTCTCCTCTGAGCTTAGTATTTTGCTCTCCTCTTCTCTCATTCTCTTAACAGACGTGAATCGGAGCGTTTCAGTGTACCGCTCCAGGACGAGTCCCATAAAATCCTGGCTGCGTTTGGCCTTTAGCTTGTAGCATTTCATCTCCAGGTCAAAGAGGCAGAACAGATGAGTTTTCCTTCAGGTTCGAGGCGGTTTCGTACCAGAACTAACTCTTTTCTGTGAGTCAGAATAAACAGAGTCTATTTGTTTTCTCGTTTCCTAATCATTTACACATTTTATTATGTGATCACTACGGCCTCGGTCTCACGAGCCACATTTCTGCTCAGTTTTCATTTGGGATCAGGTGTTGGCCATGTGGGGTGAGAAAATATCAAAACAAAGATGGAACGTCCTGATCTGACAGCCGATGGAAAACAGGACGTGTTTGGCATTGTGTGCGTGCAATGCCTTTCATGAGTTATGCACAATTACTAAAAGTAGTAAATATAAACGCATAGTTCTCCATTTCTTTCATTTACTAGGAAATGCATTCATAATCTTTGCCTTTCTGATTATATATATATTCACGTAGGCCTTCATAGCAATGTTGTAACTGATAACTAAATCTATTTAAGGAGTTTTATTAATTGAAATAAAATTAATAAAATGTTAGATGAACTTGAAAACCATTGAAAAGATCAAGTACATAACAGAATGACTTAAAAAAAGGTAACATTAAAATTAGTTTTCATTAACTGAAATAAAATAATAATAAAATAGAGTAGGAACTTAAAATTGGTATATGTTATAAATGATAAATGTTGCCATTTGCAACTAAGTTTAAGTGTAAAAATAACAAATGCTGAAATAAATATAAATATAATTTAATATAAAAAAAATGCTAAAAGCACATAAAATGAGTGAAACTTAAACTAAAAATAACATTAAAATTGTACTATAAAAATTGTTTTCATTAAATAAAATTTGTTATAAATGTTTCCTGAAATAAGTATTAAAGTGACTAACAATTAAATAAAAAGAAAGCTAAAATAGAAAAGAATAATTATTAAAAATGTAAAAAAAAGACAAATCATGACGTCTATGTGTCTCATTTGTCATCATTATATTTTATTGTATGACTTTTAATTTGCCTTCAGCCACCCTGCTCTCCAGATATCACATTGGCCATTAAAAAAACATTTCGGTCAACCTCAAATTAATATAACCTTACAAATATGACAGAACTACACTCAGTGTGCCATTACAGCTCATTTGAGGTCGTGTGCAATCATAATAAATCTCCAAACAGAGATCAGAGCACCAGTGAGATGTCATTTATGTGTTTGGTTAGCGCGCTCCAAATGTATATGTGTGTCTGGAGCGTGGCCTTGTGCCGAGCGGCCTGCACGCGTGCCGTGTCTCCGAGCGCTGACAGGATCTTGGAGGCTTTTGGGACGGCCTGCCGAACCTGGCCATGACTCAGCCACGAGGCCTGGAAACTGGGTTAACAGAAAGAGAGAGAGAGAGGGGGAAAAAATAAAAACAGAGACGGCTGAAACACAGACGATGCCAAAGGGAAGTGAGGTCATCACGGCGGCTTCTCTCGCACTGTTCTGCGGTTGTCACTTCATCTTCTCGCTCCACATTGGTAGACGTAATTGCACGAAATATATTTCTGCAGGTTTCATCACAATCTCACACGATATGCATCTAATAGTCTGGAGTCTGGAGTACCAGCGCACGCACGTTTAAGATGAGAGCAACAGGTGGCAGAACGGAAAGAGCTTTTTTCCAGATAGTCTTTTTCTCTTGTGATTAATCTCAGCTGTTGCAAAAGTGTGCTGAAGTGCATATATTCAAATGCATCTTCTCTAGTACTTGGGCTCAAAGTGACTTAAT
Organism: Carassius gibelio; assembly: GCF_023724105.1. Taxonomy (NCBI): domain Eukaryota; kingdom Metazoa; phylum Chordata; class Actinopteri; order Cypriniformes; family Cyprinidae; genus Carassius; species Carassius gibelio. The sequence goes on from NC_068396.1 coordinate 2,354,256, forward strand.
CAAACCTGTTTGATGCATAGCTGTACTACTCATTTAACCTAAACATCATGCTTTTCACATACTGTATATAGTACTTGACTAAATACATTTGAAAAATTGAAACATTGAAAGTTACTTTGGTTGTGTTTGTAATACGTGTTATAAATGAACAACGCTGCATGAACTGAAGGTCATCTTTAGTAACCCATATGGCAAAATATATAGGTATATTTATTTGCTTTAGTTGGATGTTTTATCTAAATATTGCTACTTGTTTCAGAGAACATTTAAAAGTAACATTCCCTTAGTATGCAAAATGAGAAAAAAAAAACTTTCCTTAAGGTTTGCATAACCAAGAAATGTCACAAAAAACAAAAGAACTCATAACTTAACAGGAATGTTAGCTAAATGTTCTTCGAACATGTTTTGTTGGCTCATGTTTTCAGACTACCTTTTCATTCATTTTAGCTCATTTCTGACTTTGTTTTAACAGCACTATCTTGTAAAATAATGGTTTAGGAAGAATTGCACGAAAGTGAAAATAAAGTCGTTTTCTTACATATATCGCATGTTGTGAGTGAACAATGGATATCTGATGCTTTCCTCTTTCCCTGGCTGTACCTGCTTTAATCGTCGCTCACCTTTGTTCTCCCATGGGATCTTGAAGAAAGCAGGATGAAGGGGAGCGGAGATGGAGACTCTCGCATGTTATCTGCTCAGGAATGCCACAACAAAGCCACCGAAGAGAAACCTTTTTTTTTTAAAGACGCACACACTCATACAGGGCTCATTGTTGGCGGTGTAGTGACTGTGATCAGGCAGGCCTAAGAATGAGCAGCGTATGGCCCCTTCTCCGCTTTCTTCCCATCTCACCCCTGATCCCGGGCCCCGTCGGCTCCACACAGAGCGCTCTCACAAACCTGCACACTCCGATTATTATCTGCCCGACGTTCTTCCTGCTTTTTCATCTGCCCTTTGCTTTTGTCCTCCTGCCTCTTCACTCATTTCCTCTCTTCCACCACCGTGTCCTTGCTCACCTGTGGAGGGACGCAGCCAGCGGGAACACATTCAGGAGGGAGGCTGTTGGGTTTGGAAGTTTCTTGTGGCATGACATAATTCCATTAGATCATTTTTCGCATCTGCTTTGAGGATTTACTAAAGATTCAAAAAGTTTGAAAGAGCAATTAAAGTCGATGCGGTGTTATCATGACGTGACGCGTTTAGGATTAGCTGTACTGTCTAGAGAGTTAATTTGGGATGTGTATTATTCAGAATAATTTTATCTTACATACACGATTCGCGTTAAGGAATGGATGGTGGATTTGTTATTTCTCAAAAAATGTTGAATTGTGAGTGAACAGGCAATGCATCGTGTTTAAAATATTAAATGATACTTTAATTACATTCATGCATATATCAGATGCTTTTATCCAAATGTTTGTTTGTTTATTTAGTTAGTTTTTTAAACAAAATTGTTTGAATTACATTTACATTTATTAATTTAGCAGAATTCGACAAAAGCAGTTCATCACAGAGCCAGCTGTATTTTAAATATACAATGCCAGGTTTATTAGACCACTTAAATGTTAATGTTATTGTAGATAATTTAAATATTGGAGGAATAGAGTTTATATTTAGATCTGACTTTTGATTGCAGACATATGTTCTGGAAAATCTTGTGGTAAGACTTAGTTGGGAATTTAAGCAATTGTTTTTATAGTCCTCCGTTTAATCTCGTTACTGTAGGAGACATAGTTTAAATTAAAAAGCTTTCCATTGAGATTGGGAAAGCATTCAGTGCAGTATAATAAACTTGATATCTAGATTCGAGGAAAGACAGGAATGTTGTGCTAAAAGCAAATGCACAAGTGATATGGCAGCTTTAAGTCTGAGTGTTTTGAGAGCGTGTGTTTCGGTCTCCATGGCAAGATGTCTGTTTTTTCTCCTCTCAGCACTCGTTTCAATCCAAAAGTGAGAAAGCAGAATGAACGGAATGCTAGAAAGAACGTGCCACCTCAACCAGCATTAGACGAGCCGCCTTTTCCAGGCACTTCACACTTGACCCATGACTGCTCGTGACCTTTACTTTGCCTTGATCTTCACCTACTCTTTAGAGAGGCTTAATCAAACACTGTAAAATAATTATTTGGTTGCTCACCTTATATGAATACAGGGCCATAAAATGCATGTGTGATCTTGCTGTAGTGTTTACGTGAATGTTGAAGCATAAGCATTCATGGATGAAATGAAAGTTTAACGGTCCAGTGACCGAACCCTGCAGAACACCGTAAACTTTGAATGAGACGCGTTGATCAGGAACGATGCTGTCACTGTTGTCTTGGTGATTAGGGGAGAAAAACTAGATCACACACACTGCCTTGCCACTTTTGACCTTGTAGGTGACCTTTCTCCTCAGTCTGTGACCATAAGGAGGGAAAAAAGGCAGAGCTGTCATCTCTATGGATACTGACAAATGTTGATGGGTGATGTTAACTGACAGGCCTCTAATGTCAGACAGCCGTCTGACACGAACCGCTGACCCACCATAACCTGGGAGTTGGTCTTGTTTCCCTGGTTATTGGGGCTTATACGATCACTGCGAGATACCTTAGAAGGCTGAGAACTTCTGGGAAACATGTTGATCTCACAGACACTGAGACTACAGTATATATTTGTATGGTGCTTTTCATATTATACACTGTTTCAAATAAATGTTTTCTTTACAGAATCTTGATGCTATTGTTTACAATATCTTAATATCTTCATGCCTTACATTGTTTTTATTAATTTTTTTGTCCACCATCCTTTTAATTCATTTAAACATGTCTACATATGATCACGTACAAAGTGCCACAAATGGCAAGATTTTCTGCGAATAATGACTTCAGTTTAATCAGTTCCTGCATCAATCTGTCAGATGACTTCAGAACACACGACGAAACAGTGCACAAGTCATATTGAATACTTTTAAGCTTCCTTTTGTCTTCATATGTGGTCATTGCATGGTGACAAGCAACAACATTTTGGCAAACTTCCCTCTTTTCGTTCCACAAAAGAAAAGTTGTCATACGACTTGGTAAAAGATGAACAGAACTATCATTGTGTAAACTACTCCGTTAATTGTGTAATAATGACGCCTCCAAAGAAGGAAAGCTAAGTAATATGATGTCTGCATTTGGACGACACAAGTAGGCCACAGTAAGTGTTGCACAAATTACTGTTGATAAAACCACTGTTAATGTCTTAAACCAGAAAGAGTGTAAACACCAGACTGGAAGAACAATTAACCCGGATCACGCTGTGGTTTGCATGCAGCGTACATTGTCTGGAAATCTCCACAAGGTGGATAGTTTCACGCCGTCAGCTCTATTTGGGCACCGGCATGGGAAAATCTCCTTGGAGACTTTAGTGCACTCGTGATAATTAGAAGAATGCCGATGGCTGATTAGAATGAGGCTGCGGATCCAGCATGTGGGGTCTGTGCGGTCTCACAAGCACATAAAACCGTCTGCGCATTTATTACCCACATTTACCGTATATGTCGACACACGCATGTACAAAGTTTCAAAACGATGTGCATCATACAGTAAATGCATGCTGATATTACAGACAACACGTACTCATCACTTCCATCGTGAATGTGCAAAACACAAACCACACACTCACGCTCAACCCGTTCCCAGAAATCCACTGATGGACAGTTTGACCGGCATGACGGCATCCCGGAGGTGCTTTGAAGCGGCTGTGTTTATGTGATATGAGGGGGTGACGTGTCTGCCTGCCTTGTTGATTCTAAACCATGTTGAAGATTTTTCGTGACAAAGTGTTGAAAGTTTTCGCTCTCTCTGAAGCCACCGCCAACTTGGCTTTACGGTTGGAGACGCACAGGTCTGCAGGTTCAGTATTCGCGGTGTTATTCCATGTGAGTGTTGTCATGGCAATGCTGCGTTTTAACGTGGTAGAGTGAGAGGCTACTGTTGTCGTTGCCTGGAAGCCGCGGCGCTGTTTGCCCAACCGCGGCCTTCACACTTCTAATGCTGAATGTGCTTATTCTGCACGAGGCCTCCCAGGTTACTGCCTGAGTGTTTTTCAGCGGACCGAAGACTCCCTGCTGCTCCCGCTTATGAGAAATCATAATTACCATGTAGTGATGGGAATAAAATGAATGCAGTGGCAGGGTCATTATGAAAGAGTCAGGAAGTTGACGGAAAAGCTTGCATTCGTTGATCTTGTACTGGATCTCATACATTTATACATAGTAAAAGTAGATGCATGCATGGTTTACAGTAGTAAGAATGTTGCAAACTAGCAACTAATGTTTTGCATCATAAATCATTGTTTTTTTTCCTTCCAGTAACATGTAACATGTTTGTGTTTACATTATAGCTGTATAATTTCCAACTTGTTTACTAAGTACAACTATTTAATTAACTGAATAAAATCTGAAATAAAAAAAATAAACTAACAAAGAGTTTTAAATCAAACACTTCAAATGGAATTAAATATACTGAATTATTAAAATCACAGTAAATAATAATAATGATAAAAATAACTAATAAAAATGATAAAAGAGCTTAACGAAGTCACTCAAATTTAAATAAAAATTATAACTGAAAATATAAAAGTTAAAGCAAGTATGTTTTTATTAATAAATATCATAATAGTACAATCAAAATATTATTATAAATTCTAAATAATACTATTATAGGTAATCTAAAACACAAATATTTCTAAATAAATATTTCAAATTTATTAAAATGTATGCATTGTTCACCCATTTACAATTTGTCTCAGACTTCATTCAATATCATATTGAGTACTTTATTCTGCTTTATTGTCACTGTATGAATGTGTTCTTTTCATTATGAAACAGTGACAACATTTTGCTAAACTTCCCTCTTTGTGTTCCATGAAAGAAAATTAGTCATATGACTTCCTTAAGGATGAACGAAATGTGATTATTGTGTAATTGACTCCTTAAAATGTGCAATTTAATGATGCATCCAAAGTAGGGGGAAACCCACCGAAAAACCCAAATAGAGTTATGTTTGAATTTGAATGGTGCAAGTACAGCAGGCCTCAGTGAGCACAAATTACTGTTGAGAAAAGCACTGTATCTAAAACCAGAAAGGGTAAATTACACTTGAAGGGGTTAAAATTATCACTTTTTCTTTTATGCCATAAATCATTAGGATATTAAGTATCCAAGTCAAAACTCCCAAAACTTTGATTAGTAATATGCATTGATAAGAAATAAATTTGGACAACTTTAAAGGTGATTTTGTCAATACTTAGATTTTTTTTGCACCCTCAGATTCCAGATTTTCAAATAGTTGTATCTTGGTCAAATATTGTCCTATCATAACAAACTATACATCGATGGAAAGCTTATTTATTCGACAATCTCAATAAAAAAATTGGTCACTTCAGACTGGCTTTGTGGTCCGGGGTCACACATACAGTATATATAAAAATGCATATGCATGTATTTATGAGTGCAAAGAGGAGTGTATGAAAGCGTGTGTGGAATGTGGAGTTGTGCTGTCTGCACTGCTGTCATGTTTGTGTGAAACAGCACTGAAGGAGCTGCCAGTGTCCGTCTGTAGTTATTTTCGAGAAGCCCACGCTCTTCAAACGGCCTGCGTTCGACCACACGGCATTCCACACTAACAGGACAGAGCTTTGAAGCACTCAACACGCCAATAGCTCTCAATAGCTCTGTTCCGAAACATAGTAAACTCTCATTTCGCTCTGCATGGCCTCCATGATATTTTTTGACTCTGCTTGTGAAAATGCATGCGTTGGACACTGCTGTAGAAATCCGATAAAGTGAGATCTAGAGTCTAGAGATCTCTCATTTCTGTTTCTCATTATCTGATATTCTTTGTACTTTTGTTTGTTTAGTTTTTCTAGTAAAAATAATGAAGTCTAAAACAGTTCTTCAATGTGTCCGTTTGCTAAACCAAGCGTCATGTTTACTATTTCTCAATCAGATTATTATTATTATTTTTATACACTTATACACAGAGTATTAAAAATTCAGCACATAACTGCAGATTTATCATTATAAAAAGGCAATAATCACTTAAATAACTTGTTAACATAACTTAAGTGGTTGTTTTCGAATTATTTGGACACTTCAAAATGCAATATGTTGATTTCAGAGTCATAACCGGGAATTTGTTAGGCAGCAAAACCAATATTTCTGTCACATATTGATTATGCATGAAGTGTTACAGTAAGAATTTGTTAGCATCATTTCTGATTAGTAGCGTCTGCATGTGTTTTTGTTCTGCAGTGATGATGGACTGTAATTGCACGCAGACACAAACAGTTCCAGCGAAGGCTTTCTGTTGTAGATTTAACTGGGTTTACCGCTCCATTGACTGTGAGCACTGTAAATCCAGTCAAACACAGAAGTGTCACCCTGTCCTGACGGATCTTAGTCAGACCGGATGCAAGTGCTGCGACTGTGTGTTCACTTATAATGATTCATGCTGCCACTGGTGTCCTAATAATTTACTAATTCATTCAAAAGTTTTTATAAGATATGCTTGCAAATTTCAATTCGAACACAGAAAAGTCCCAGAACCTGACTTTGAGAATTTCCTATTTTATTTTATTTTATTTTATTTTTTAAATGCAAAAAGTTTCCTGTTAATATTATGGTAATAAAATGCGGGTAAAATATGTAATTATCTGTATTTTCTATATTTCTATATATTAATAAATGCAATATTTGTATATAAATCTATAAAATAAATTAATTATTTTTTTCAATTTTTTTTATTATTTTATAACTATATAAATTAATATTTTAGATGTTTTATTTTTCTATATATGTGATAAGAGACTTGTGGTGTTACTATTTATTTTTTAAATAAACCACAAGTATATTATCTATACTATATATATATATATGTGTGTGTGTGTGTGTGTGTGTGTGTGTATATATTATTATTTTTTTTTTTCAGTTAAAGAGTTCATCATTGAATTCAGTGATGTCATCATCCAGCTCAGTTTAAATACAAATGTGTGTGTGTGTGTGTTTTTAAAATGTAATATTGCACATATACATTTTGTATTAAAGCAGTAAGAGGGTTGTTATATAGTGAATGTAGTCACTCTGTGTGTTGTTGAATAAACACACTTTAATACGTCTTATATGTTTGCATACTCTCCGACAGACTCTCCCGGGATACATATCCCATCATGCACTGCTCTGTTTTCTGGTGACCTCGACTGGACCGTATGTGTATATGTGTTCTGGTAACAGCAACATTACTCACTGCCAGATGTGTGATGTTTGATATTTTTTGTAATATGAGCACAGTTTGTTCAGGAAGCTGTGATGGTGTTTGGTGTAATACGCTGTTCTGGGATTCTCCTCCTCTTGTCTCCTCACAGCATCCAAACACTCGCTCAGTCTCGGCCGTTGACGTATACGGCTTCATGTTTCTGTTATGTGAGATTATGCAACTCTATTAGCTGCAGATGTTTCGAATGTGACAGTCGAGTGCGGTTCTGCTTTGCCCTGTAACCTGACCATAAAAAATTATCACTCGAAGGGCCATCAGACTTAATTCGCCTCGTAAAAACTGTCAGAGAACAGGCGGATGATGTGGACGTGTTCTGCATCACGCAGACGTCATTCTTGTGTAGGTACAGCGTGCTGGTGTACGGCTGAGAAATGTTGCACAATCTTGTTTTTTAAATGTGCATCACACCAGACGGTCATTTACAGGATCTCTGCCTCATGCAGCATGAGAGCTTTCTGACTTCACTTTGTGGGTTTTGTATCTGTCAGTAAGTCAGTCATTCGCACATCGCATTTGGTTTAAGGTCAATAGTCTCTTGGCAAAAGGCTTTGTTAATAGATATTGGCTTTAAAGCATTAACTTCTTGCTTAGTCACACAATATTAGCTTGTTTGAAATCGGCACGAAATGCAAAATCAAGCCAGTTGTGCAACCAAATTTAAACTTTTCAATTTCTGTGCTGTGAGGTAAAATCATTAAGGTCACGTTGTTTTTGGCCAATTTAATTAAAACATTTTTTTTTGTGTGTGTGTGTGAAAATGCTGAATGTTTTCTGTTAGTTTTAGGGTTATAATGTGGGTTATAAAATATATAGTATCTGTATCTGTATATAAAAACGATTGAAATCTATGCAATGTCCTCATCTCATCTGAATAGCTGAGTGTCTATGTCTCTGAGTCAACCAAAATATGTGAAAATTGCATAGTTTGCATTCAAGGTATTTATATTAGCATGCACATGCACAAAACTTAAACTCTAATTTCATCTTTTTCTTTAAAACTACAACTTTAATGTTGTTTTTTTTCTCTTTGCTAAATGTAAATTTTTGTATGCATGGAAATCAGTTTCTTTGGCTGTTACATCATGTCTCATTGTCATTTTCAGCATCTGACACCTAAACCCATGTCCCAGCACAGCTGAAAACCAACTTTTTTATTTTTGCACAAAATGCAATGTTCCTCATTAATGGAGACATATTTAATTTTAGACTTATAGTTCACACTGTGTTCTTCCAGTGGATCAGGTGATATTTGGCGCTCTAGATGAGCAGCAGTGTTGTGTTTGGACAGTTCTGTGTTTTCTGTCCTGTTTGGTTTTTCTTATGGTGGATTAATGAAAATGAGCAGCAGCCGATGCCAGAGGTTCCTGAAGATCCTCCGCTGATAACCTCAGATTCTTCACTACTGGTGTCATTATTATTTAAAGCCGAAGCTGTAATTTCTGTGAAAAACAATTTTTTTCTCCCAAAGATGTTTCCTGAACACTTTCTCCTGTCTATCTTTGGTGATACTGGCCTAAACCTAAAGCCCCAGATGAAATCAAAGATTTTAACATTCAAAAATAAAATGAGTTACCTTTAATCAACATCAATCAATCATTTATTTGTAAAGCCATTTACAACACTCAAGGTGACCAAAGAGCAAAATAAAAAAAAACCTGTAAACTACATAGAATGCACAAAAAAAGAGTAAACATTGCTAGGTATTAATAGCCTGTATGAATAAATACAAATTAAGCCTAGTTTTAAAATCCATGTGGGTCAAGGCCTTTGAGAGCTTTTAAAAACAAATAACAATTTTAAATCGACTCTGAATGAAACTGGAAGCCAGTGGAGCGAATAGAGAATTGTCCTTATATCTGCGTGTACTGGTTTAAAGTGTACTGCATCAGCTGGAGACGACTGAGGGATGACTGTGAGACACCAACATAAAGTTGCATTGCAGTTATCTATTCGTGAATTGATAAAAGCATGAATAGCTTTCTCGGTCAGGGCGATTTAAAAATAGTTTGTCCTTGGCAAAAATACATAACCCTTGCTTTAACCACGGACAATTTGTTTAATGTCATGAATGCATTCAGTAAGCGAACCAACTGGTCAGCATTTTTTTGGTCTCATAAAAGCTATATCGTGCCTGGCAATAACTGACCCATGAGGCAGCATCTGAAGTGAAAATAAAACCGGCCCGAGAATAGAGCCTTGTGGCACCCCGCAAGAGAGAGGAACAGTCAGAGGAGGACGAGTCCCTGGTCACTACAGAAAGACAGTCAAATATGACAAGAACCACTGAAGTACGATGCCCCGAATGCCAACAAAATGATCAAGGCAGGACAGGAGGACCTCATGGAGCCACCTTGACTTCAAGTAGTACTGAAATAACGGGGCACTTAGCATCAACGGACCAAGCAATATTGTTGTGCAGTGCTAGGTCACAATTTAAATTCAGACTGGAATTTCTCAGAGATAGATTTCTTTACTAAAAGGAAAAATAATGTGATTAGATTTTTTTTTTTCTTTTAAGAAGAGGCCTTACCCAACTGGAGCAAGTGTAGTAGAAAGAAGAAAGAAAGCCTTCAGAGTATGCGGGAGAAACTGATCTGTGGAGGGCAAAAACGTTAGAGTCCATAAACTTTTTGGCTGTTAAGGAGATAAGGTTATTACAGTATTATTGTACAAATTTGATTCCCATGGAAAGTAAGACCTGATAAAATAATGAATGAGTACCTTGAATGTAATGAACAGTACATTTAAGTTGCTTTGGATAGAAGCGTGTGCCAAATGCATAAGTCTACAACACACCAGTCACTGCACATCATTTGATCTGTATATTAAATCTTGTTTGACATATTACATCATACATTAGGCTAATCAACTGTATTAGTTGGGGAAACTGTTTGAACATTCATTGAATATGTGGTTTAATATGTAAAGAGGCCTGTGGAGGGAATTATATTGTGTATTGTGTCTGTACAGGTGCCTTCAGCCTTTGCTCTAAAGACAAATGTTTCCCTCTGACCATCGTGGATCTCCAGCGGGCCACAGGTGGAGCACACCTGTCCTCCAGACCACATTCCTGCCCTCCCTCAGCATCCGCTGACCACCCCTTAGGAAAACTGACATACACAAACTGTACATTTCTGACATTCACAGAACTACTCAAAATAAAGCACCAAGCCAGCTGAGACCGTGCACTACAGTGGTTTTACTGTGGTTAAGGGTCATGAAGCACCTACCACCCTTTACCATAGTAAAATCAGTGGGTCAACCAACCAACTGTTTATATAGATTTCTGTTTATTTGTGACCCTGGATCACAAAACCAGTTATATGGGTCTTTTTTTGGAAATCAAGATTTATATATCAATTAAAAGCTGAATAAATAAGCAATAATTGGACAAAATGGGACACTATTTGTCTGAGATACAACTATGTGAAAATCTGGAATCTCAGGGTGCAAAAAATCTAAATATTGAGAAAATCATCTTTAAAGTTGTCCAAAGGGAGTTCATAGCAATGCATATTACTAATCAAAAATTTAGTTTTTATATATTGATGGTAGGAAATTTACAAAATATCTTCATGGAAAATTATCTTTACTTAATATCATAATGATTTTTGGCATAAAATAAATATAGATAATTTAACCCATAAAATGGGCTATTGCTATGTATATGCAAATGTTTTTTAAATAATATTTTTGATACAAAATTAAATTAATTGATTACATTTTTATTAATTTTAATAAACTTTAAGTAAACACAATTAAACTATTAGCAATTTATGACCCATGAGTTGATTTTTATATATGATTTTATTATGACACCGTTTTCCCCATTACTTAATTAATTAATTTATTTATTTTAAAATGTATTTTTGATGTGTAGATTTGATTCTTTTACCCCTTTAAGCCAGACCCTTTTACTTGAGCTATGACAATCCATCATAAAAATACTGGTAACACTCGACAATAAGGTCCTATTAGTACTAAACACTGAGCAATACATTGTATTTATGAATCTTTTTTAAAAGTTGGCTAATAAAAATACATCTACGTCAGTTCATATTAGCTCATGTGCATTACATAGTATTGACAGATACAACTTTTTGATTTTAATAATGTATTAGTATATGTTGAAATTAACATTAAATAAAATTACTAAAAATTAATCGTTAAGTAAAAGATAAAAAAAATTAAAATAAATAAAATAAAAGCATCCTTATTCATTGTTATGCCAAAAACACATTTCTGTCAGCTCAGGTAACAGGGAACTTTCTCAAAGTACTAAAGTTATGAACAAACATTTCTCCAGAAAAAGTTTATTTTTCAGTTCATTTAAAGTCATTTGGTCTAACATTCTCTAAAACGTTAGCACAACACTTTTATTTATGCATCGTTTAGTGGACAGTTTAGTGGCTTCTATGATGGTTTAGAGAACATTAAAAATGAACATTCCCATAATGTTTGCAAAATAAAAAAATAAGATTTAAAAAATGGATCTTTCCACTTAATGGTGTTGCTAACAATCACAAAAGTTTAAACATTTTAAAATCGAATGTTTATGATATTGATTCAGAAATAATGTCTTGGAAGTTCAAACATTCTTGGAAAAACATTTTCACAATATTTGAGATGTGATGGAGATGACTTTACATTCTGTGCATTAGTGAATGCTATTGTAAATGTGTAGATTTGATGCATTTAATTTAGAATCATTCCATTCGAATCATTTTTAAACATGGTGAGTTGTTGGGTTGCCATGGACGGGTTCAAGGTTGGTGGGCGACTCATGTTTGCACTGAACACAGCTGTGTGACTCCAGGAGAAGACAAATGGAGGCCTAATGTCAACAGGCCATTATACGCGCACACAAATATATCACGAGAGAGACTCGGCTCATATTTATACATGTGTATGAGGGTCTATCTGATGTCCTTGTGTGTGAAGTCTCACTTGAGTGCACATTATGAATTGCAAACTTGAGTAAATACCAAGTACTGTTTCGTTTCTGTCTCTTTTTTACTCTTCCTGAAGAATTGCTGAGCTGTTAAAAAGCAATGCATTTTTCCACAAACCTAATTCTCTAGGGCTAGAGTGGATTCATATTCTGTAGTTATTTCAATATTAATTACTTGAGTACTTTTATTTTTGAATTGCACTTTGTTTAAATGTGAATGCACGATATGAAAGCACACGTTTGCCAGGGAAATCTGTATTGCTGAGCTCGTCACTTTGCAGAAACTTCATCCAATAAAACAATTTACGACTTGTGCTGATGTGCAGCTGGCTGCACCATCACTAATGGCTTTTAAATGTGCTCCTTCTGGACTGACGGAGAGAAATCCACAAGAACAGGCCGTGATTTATGGCCTTGCTTACCTTTCACCTCGACTGCAGCGCTGCTCCACATTCTCCCTCCGCTCACGGGCGCGATGTGGAGAAATCCATGCTACTGTGTGTGATTTTTATTGTGATCTTTGGCACAGTCTTTTCTCACAGGTGCCAGTGGAGATAAAGCATGCTACACTTCTGATTTACTGAGAAAAACAGATCATATCTAATAAATGTGTGTTGAGATCGCTGCGACGGGCTCCTGTGTCTCAGCATGGCTTTTTTCTCGTGCCCACCCATGCTGGATTTGCCCATCTTACGTTTTATTAGTCGCAACTGTTGCGGAGCATGACCTCATCATCGTTTAGTTTACTCTCAGGACTCTCTTGACCACTGTTAACCATAATAAAATAAATGCGGTTTTCAGCTAACACAGAACTTTCCGTCAAGGTTCTCTCAATGTTCTTCCAGTAACGTTAATAGAATGTTTGTTATATGTTCTCAAAACATTAGCACAAAACTTTATGCATCATTCATGGAATATTTTTATTCTGAAACATTTTAGTTGGATTTTCATCTAACTTTTGTTTGTTTGTTTTTTATGTAACGACTAATGTTTTAGAACATTTAGAAAGCATTCAAAAGGAAAGTTCCTGAAATCTTAGCAAAATGATAAAATAGAAATCAAAGACAAATAATAAAAGACAAATCATTTTTAAAGCATTTTAAGGAACTGGACATTTTGAACTTTCAGAGAACATTCAGAAAAAAAAAAAAACAACAATGGGAAAGCTATAGCAAAAGGTTCTTAAAGCATACATACACATTTATTTATTTATTCTGTTAGCTGGGGTTCTTTCAATGTTATATATATATAAACATCATTTCAGTAACAGTGATAATCATTCAAAGCCTGGTCATTAGTTATGTTCTCAAAACATCAAAACAAAAAAGTTGTTGATACATAGTTCATGGAGTGTTTCTTTTAAAATGTTTTAGTTGGACGTTTGTCTGTTGTTTTTTAAATGTTACTAGTTACTTCTTGCAACCTTGAACATTCAAATGTAACATTCCAAAAGTGTTTATAAAATGATCAAATGGAATGTTCCTTTGATGTGAGAATAACCATTTAAAAAACAGGGAATGTTCTTAATTAATGCTCTTAGAACATATTTTTGTTAGCTGGGTTTTCTGTTTTAAACAAAAGTTGTTTCAGATACATTAATGTCCTCAAACGTTTTGAATTGTTCTAAGTAATCTAACATTTTCTACATGTTACTGCATGTTTCAGGATGTTCAGTGAATGTTCGCATAACCAAAAACAAACAAACAATTCAACAAACATAAATAAAACAGGGAACATTTAGAAATAACATTTTTGTAACCTAATGTGAATTTAATCAGGACGTTCTTGGAGTGTATTTTTGTTAGCTGGCTGTGGCTGTGTTTCTACAGAGATTCGAGTTGTGTAATCATGATTCACAAGCATCAAGCTTCACCGACAGATGACGCCCATTTTACACCAATGAGATGCAAATGATGCATGAAATACCTCAACGTTTACACTGCTTGAGTAAAGGCCAATGCGAGAGCACAAAGAGCTTTGGAGGAGCGGTGATGAACGGGCCGATAGCGTCGCACAGGGCTGCACAGGATAAGCAAACATCTACTACGACAGCAAGGCCTTTATTGTTAAGATGTCAGGTTCACTGTACTTTCCTCTATCCTTCAGGGGAATGCCATGTTCCTGTGGCAGAGACGAGAGTTCTGGCTCTTATCACGACTGAGACCCAAGGTTGAAACGCTCGGTTTGCAGCAGTGATCTGAAGCAGAGCTGAAAGCTCTTAACCTGATGCCCGTGTTAGTGATTATCTACGCATAGTGTCATCTGAGGTCTCTTTGATGCCCACCTATCGTCCAGAATCTTTTGTCTGAATCCTTGTTAGATGTGCACAGGCCACCAAGAGGGCAATCTCGCTTATCGCTCTGATTCCAGTGGTCTTTAAGCAATGACTCCTGAAAACAGCAGCATGTGTTGTTTTTGGTGGCATGGGATCCAGCAATGCTTTTATGGTTATTGAAAGTCGGCATGCAACTAAAATTCCCCCTATTTTTAAAATGCATGTCATAGATAGTATTGCAAACAATTAGTTTATGTTATTTCCTGACCTTGTAATGTTCACTATCATAACTGGATCTTCTCTCTTGTGAAATATGGAGTTTTCCCCCCCCAAAAAATGAAGTCTCTTAAACTCCGCCCATGCAAACTCAAACTCTTCTGCATACACTCATGTCTCAACAGCCAATCAACAGCCGAATTGAAACGTTTTTAGCACAGAGACAAATGTTTACTAATATTTTGCAATTGCAAATCTGTGTTAATGTCTGTGCTGAGAGCTTAATAATGATATTGAGGCATAATACTTCTTGCAGGCCTCAGATGAAACCCGATGACCTGTGATGTTTCTGCTGATGTCCTGCTGCTTCTGCAGAGAATCTGTCAGTAAATCCAGGTCAGCCGTGTGTTTGGCTCAGACCTCCACAGACACAAAACCCAGAGCTTTTGCTGAACCAATCCATGTTTTATTCTTCAATATAAACAATATAAACAGACCACACATCTGTCCACTGCCAACTCATGCAACCAGAGTCTATCTGCTTCTTTATTATTTAATACAACATTTCATTAGAATAACAGTTTGTGTGAAAGTTAATAATTTATATGAGAGCGACTTAATATGCTTTAACAACAGCAGCAGCATAAAAGCACAAAAATGAGCATGTCATTTACAGTATTTTTCATAGTTTTCTGTGTTTCTGCTTTTTTTTTCTTCTGCTCATTTGTAAAAAACATCTACATTTTGCAGCACATTTAATTCTGTCAACATTAAATAGTTATAAATAGCTCTTTTCAACACACATTTATACAAAGCAGCTATACAGAAAATCATGATGTTACATGTTTATAATACTTTAATATCTTTATGCATTGTAGTTGCATTTATCAAATTAGAGTAGGACAAAAGTATAGTTACATTTTGCAAGTTTTGATTATACTCTATGCATCGATTTCACAAAGAGGGTCATATATATACAACTTAAAGAGCTTCAATATAAACAATCAACCTGTTGTGATTTGCTATAACGTTTTATAAAAGTATACTGCATGTATTATCCAAGCTTTTAATATATCACTGGGTGATGATAAAGGCAATAATATATTATTGATGATATCAGTAGTTCACAACCTTTTTTACTTCTATACTTTGTGATGCTCCCGAATCAATATTAATGGGAATAAAAAAGTAGGCTGACATCTTATAAAAGATATGAGCACAAGCTATTTTAATGTGCTCTAAAGAATAATTCATGATAGACCAGGAAGTTGTATTGAAATAAATAGAGTCTGGTGTATTGTGATGAATTTGAATATTTTACCAGTAGATTTTGTTTTGATGTTGACTTGTGTCGGTCCTTTTGGCATGAGAAGACAACCAGCAATCAGCCTAGAAAGCATCTCAGATGGATTCAGCACATGCTGCAGGATTATGCCGTTATAGCACTATCAAAAGTGTCATAAAATCTGAGAGATCTGGCCCAATAATGAGAGAATAAGAGAAGTCGAAGAGTGCAGATGTTAAGAACCGCTTGAACCCTTTCTGATCGACTTAGAGATATGAAATATTCCAGCTCCTCCTGAATGACATCCACGTGACACACGCCATCTGAGCTTTAACATATCACAAGCAGCAAGTTTTGCAAGGGTATGCATGATTGGATCATTTTTGCAAAATAGGTACAATCTACAGGGCTAGGTCTTAATTTTTAATGTGCATTTCCATGCATGAATATATATTAAAATCAAGGATTTTTCCATGCACACACACAGCTACTGGTAGCAAAACCGCCTCTATATTAATCACACTGTAAGTTTATAAAGGAAAACTGATGTTCTGCAGCCTGATGATGTGAATTTATTCTAATGGAAGGTGATGTTTGACATACAAGTACACAGATGTCTCCAGATACAGTTATTTGAATATTAATTCCACTTTTTCCTCGCTTTCTTGTGGTTGTGTGTAAAATAAATCTAGCTTATTCTCCTGACGTGATTCTAAATGGAATCCTCCTCCATCAAACCATAAAACTGATTTACAATTAAGAGCTCCGCAGTGAAGTTAGATCACTGGTAGTGTTGAATCCAGTTCGATCGATCAACCCACAACCTTTAGAGAACATTATTAAACACCAGATGCAGTCTCTGAACAAAGTTGAGCTGTTTTTGTTGTCTTCTCTCCATCTCATACTCTAAGAACCATCAGCGTCTGAATATTTAACCAAAACAAATGGAGAGAAAAGAAACTGGGTACTATTACATACGTAAGGCTTTACAGGGTTAAACGGGGTTTGGAGCACACCGCAAAAAATGAGTTGCAGACATGTTTCACGTCGACTTTAATGAAGATTTCAGTGTTTTTCTCGGGCTTCATCTGGACTGTTTTCATTCAGAGGCATTCAGGGTTCAGAGAGTTTAGCTCAGGAGGGTTTGTGGACTGAGTTTGACCCAGAACAAGGGTTCACACACACACACACACACACACACACACACGCACACACACACACACACACACACACACACACACACACACACACACACACACACACCTCTCTGTCCTCAGATGCTCCCTGGACTAGTAAACACAGGACAGATTCAGACACCTGTCGTTCTGCTCAAACTCTCTCTGTGAACACACTTATAAATCCAGTGAGCAATAGCAGATTAGTACTTTAAGGTTTAAAGGATAAAACACAAAAAAATAAGTTAAAAAAGTGAAATAGTATTACTATTTAAAATAACTGCTCTCTGAGTGAATGTGTGTTAAAGTGTAATTTATTTCTGTGATGCTCCGCTGTATTTTCAGCATCATTCCTCCAGTCTTCAGTGTCACGTGATCTTCAGAAATCAGAATAATATGATCATTTACTGCTCAAGAAACATTAATATTTTAGTGGAAACCATGATACATTATGGAAGTTCAAAAGAAAAGCATTAATTTAAAATGTATATCCTTTGTAACATGATAAATGTAAATGCACTTTTAATCAACATTGCATCCTTGATTAATAAAAGTATCAATTTCTTTAAAGAGTCATTGTTATGAAAGATGGCACATAAGAGACTTTATCATCATGTTTCTCTCTACAATCACACAAGTAGTGCTTCTCACATGAAATATGACATATAACACAAACACACGCAAATTACTGTGATGTATAATTACTCTGTGATGATATATTTTGTTTAAACCGCCGGCAGTCGTCCATATCATACTCACAATTTAAGGTTATTTAATATATAATATGTTTGTGAAACATATACAGTGTTTCAGGTTCCTGTCTGACTGGGTGGTCTGTGTGTACCTTTTATGAATGAGAAATGTTCCCGTATTCATAAAACACAAACACACACACACACACACGCACACACACACACACACACACACACACACACAGAGGTCAGGCTATTACTGCTATCACAATGAAGACCAAATGTTGTAATGAAGCCGTCATTAGATGCATGTGTTTCTCCTCTCCAGCATGTGCACACACAGATCCTGATAAAGAGCTGCAGGGATTGATGCAATTGTTCAACTTTAATGAAGAACAACATGACGGCGATGTTTTATTACAGCATTTTTACTTTGGCTCCGTATGTTAAGCATTAGCATGATGAAGAGTGCAGAAAAGCAGCGATAACACCAGCTGTTATTTACTGCTAATCTGAGGTTCAGTCCAGATCTTATAGTATAAGATGTCAGCGTTTGCTCTTCCTCCAACCTGAAAGACTTTTGCATGCACTATTTTATTCTGAAGTCGTATGATGATTTGTATGAGAAACAGAAACATTTTATTACAAGTCATTATTACATGAAAATCTGTAGTGTCTCAGTGATGCAAGATGTGAGATTGACATTAAACCTGAAATACTCCAATTCAAAACCCAAAAACCTTCTAAGAAAATATAATTATACATTGATTTTTTGTTGTTGTTGAGTTAATTACAAAGAGATGACAAGTAACAGTGAATTAAGCGTGCATTATTAAAATGCAAATATATCATTGTAAAACATACTTAACTTATCCTTTAAACAGTGTGCTGTTTTTATTTTTAAGTCAGTTACCACTTTTAAACACGCTTTGTATGACATGCATGCTATAATATGCATATTTATCATTTATAACTTGTTGTTGTTGAGTTAATTACAAAGAGATGACAAGTAACAGACAATTAAGCATGCATTATTAAAATGCAAATACATTCATGCTATAATATGCATATTTGTCATTTATAACTACATATTTTTAAACAAAAGAGATAAAAAAGCGAAAAAGACGATAAATTAAAGACATTAAAATAATATCAAACCGTTTTCTTAATTATGTATGCTTGCACCAAAATAAACAAATGTAATAATCATGAAATCACAAATTTTATATGTACTGTAGAAGAAAAAAAAAACTAAAAACTTTGCATCTGCATATAAACTCACCATATATTATCATTAGTCTAGAGAGTTTGAATAAAAGCAAGTAAATGCAGTGTTTGTTGTTTGTTAGCTGACTCTTATAAGCTCCAGATGTGCGAGTGGCAGAGATCATGAGAGATGCTGGAGAGAATGAGTCAGATAATGATGCAGTGCGTCTACAGATGTGTGAACACCATGTTAACACTTCAGCACGCCGACCGTTTAGATGCTTATTTATTTGCTGTTGACTAAAGCCTGAGACTGTTGCAGACAAGCAAGCGCTGCAGTGAAAACAGTAACTAACGAAATCAGTGACACTGTAAACACCTTTTAAAACAATGCATTTCTGAGATCTTTCCAGTTGTTTGTGATTACTGGATTCATGTTTTTTATTTATTTATTTTTTATTTATTTATATTTTTATTCAGACTGATTCAAAAATTCATAAACTAAAACAAAAACCTAAAAAAAAAAAAAAAAACTAAAAAGAAAAAGTAAAATAATAAATATTGTAAACTAGAAATATTATAAGCTATAAAAGGGTGTAAATACAAAATAAAGATTTTTGGTTGAATTTTTACGTTCTATTACTTTTTATGACTTTGTCAGGTTTTGAAAACGCTAAAAATTATATACATAAATTACCATTAGATTATAATACAATATAGATTATAATATAATATCTAGTTTTATAGCTAAAATTTGAACTTTCGTTTTTTCTATTTACTTTAAATTTGTTAAAATGCATAAAAAAATAAAAATTAATTTACCCACCACAACCTTTTTGCACTCTACCCGTTTGTTTGTTTGTTTGTTTGTTTGTTTTTAGTTAGCGTATAATTACTTTAAGCTAGGCTTAACCATAAAATTCTATAATGTTTGTTTTATTTCTTTGCATGTCATTATTTTAAAGCTAATCTCATGCTTAAAATAACATGATAATCAAAAAGAGATATTGTTCAAAAACAGCGTATTGGACTATATGGTAACCAATTTGTACTGTAATTGTAGCAAAATGTGTTTTTCTCATTGTATACAGCCTATAGAAAACATAAATAATTTTTATG
This sequence comes from Carassius gibelio, assembly GCF_023724105.1. Taxonomy (NCBI): domain Eukaryota; kingdom Metazoa; phylum Chordata; class Actinopteri; order Cypriniformes; family Cyprinidae; genus Carassius; species Carassius gibelio. The sequence continues at coordinate 2,374,473 of NC_068396.1, forward strand.
TATAATAAACATCAGGGTTTGAAAGTCTTTCTTCTAAACACAGTAAATGCTGAGTGTAAATGTAAACAGCTGACAGTCACTCTACTGATGAAACAATGATCTTGACATGATGTTCCAGCGAGCGGCTGTGAATGAGCAGTTATTCATCCGTCCTCGGTGCAGACAGACGGCTGTCATATCAGACAGGTGGATGTTCTCAGAGACGTTTAGCCTGAAGTGAAGTGCAGATAATTCCTCCATTGTGCTCTTGTTCAGGTGGTGCGTTTTACACCTCCGTCTGTCCCGATGGAGAACACAATGTGCTGTTGTTCTTGGATCAGTCTCGTCTGGATCTGAAAGGTCTAATCAAAAAAGAATTTCACCCGAAAGGGATGAAAACGAACCGCTTGATTGAAAAGGTGTTCGAAAGAGACACTTAGTTTAGATTAGATTCATGTAATTCTCACAGAAAGCAGAACTCTTTGGGTTCTTCTATTAGTTTGTGTTCTCATGATGCCGAGGAACATTCCCACCTTAAAGAAATAAAATGCAAAGGTAGTGTTAAGGTTTCAGTAAAAAACATACTTTTACATGTTTTTTGAAAGAAATCTCTTCTGCTCACCAAGGCTGCATTTATTTGATCAAAAATACAGTAAAAATTCAAATAACTGTTTTCTATGTGAATAAAATGTACTTTATTTCTGTGTTCAATGCGGTATATACTTCAGTATCCTCCAGAAGTCATTCTAATGTGATGATTTGCTGATCCTGAAACATGTCTGTTATCATAAATGTTGAAAACGGTGCTTGGAAACCGTGATATATTTAATTTTTCATGATTCACAGATGAATAGAAAGTTCAAAGTTGACATTTTGAGCAATTGATTGAATCCTTGATCGTTTCTTTCAAACAAAACCTTACCGTCATCAAACATTTTGTAAATGTGCACATACGACTCGTGGGATTTTGGTGAAATTTACTGACTCGTTCATATGATAACGCTGTTTTGTGGTTGTGAGGAACTCCCACGTCTGTCTTATTCACCGTATCTGGGTATTAAAGAACGACGAGTCCTTCCTGTTAAACACCTGGAAAGCTTTGATTGAGACGCTGTAATCAGTCTTATCCCAAACCTTTGATTATCACATTTTCCACAAAAATATGATTCAACGTTGATAATAATCAAAAATGTTTCCAGAGCAGCAAATCAACATATTTTCATGATTCCTGAAGATCATGTGGACACCTAAGACTGGAGTAATGATGCTGAAAATTCAGCTTTGATCACAGGAATAAATTACATTTTAGATTAGATTGCATGTAACAAAGTGTTTTTAGATTTGATTTCACTGTTCTCCTTTGTAAAGCTCTGTTTAGGGTATTTCATCACCCCTTTATAATCGTGGGTGTTCATGTTCTGTTTGCGCTGGACACGTATGAACGTGTACGTCTGCAGCTGTTGTGGTTCTGCATGTCTGTATTGCGTCTACACACGTGGTTTAAATGCTGATGGAGAACACGTCTCTCCTGTCAGGAGTCCAGAATGGGCTTTGAGGGGTTTGATGAAGGGTTGGTTTTGAAGCCTTTCAATCAACGTCCCTGTGCGGAAGAGCACGTCAGCAGCTAGATAAGCGATCTTGTGCTGACAGAAGAGCTTCAGAAGCAGATGGACCGGTCGGGTGAGCCGGACCCCGATGGGGAGATTAGTCCCCCTGACGTAAAGACTGTCCCCAAAACACCCGAGATTGGCGATTGATGGAAGATGGAGGGCGGGAGCGGGTTCAGTGCCATTTATCAAGCCGTAAAAGCCCTCCAGAACATGTCCGGGGTGAAGGAGCCCGCCTTGTTTTTTATGAGGGCTGTTTAGAGGTTGTTCCTGATGGTGAGATATGGCAGTGAAGGTATGAGACTGTGTTTAGGGCTATAACAAGACACCATATTTCAAACCAAGTCAGTCCTGAACTCTGACCCTCGGTAGATATGACCTTTGTGAGAGGATGCCATGTCAAAACGTTCAGCTCGAAGAATCAAGCATCCTTCAGAACATCTGCTCGCTGTATCTGTGAAAGCAAAAGTTAGTTTCAGCCCTTGGTCCTCAGAGATTATTGACTTACTGGCCTTTGGCTTGCACAGGTTTAAGACAATTGTGAACACAATCTGAAACCTTTCAGTAACCCCCTACAAACCATCCAATACACCATAGAAAACTCAGAGTACCTGCATAACAACACCCTAGAAACCACCTAGCAATTAAGAACAACTCAAAGCACCCTAGCAACTCCCTAAAAACAACCCAAAACACCACCTAGCAATGCAGAACCATTCAAAACACCCTAGCAAACCCATAGAAACCATATAAAACACCCTAGAAAACCCCCTAGCAACAGCATAACAACACCATAGAAACCACCTAGCAATGCAGAAACACTCAAAACACCTTAGCAACTCCCCCCCCCCCCCCCAAAATAAAATATCCAAAAACACCATAGAAAACTCCTATCAACTGCAAAACAAACCACTGCAAAACAACTAGCAATGCAGGACCATTCACAACAACCTAGAAAACCCATAGAAACCATACAAAACACCCTAGCAACTCCCTAGAAACCACCCAAACACCATAGAAACCACCTAGCAATGGTGAGCCACTCTAGCAACTCCCTAAAAACAACCCAAAACACCACCTAGCAATGCAGAGCCATTCAAAACGCCCTAGCAAACCCATAGAAACCATATAAAACACCCTAGAAAACCCCTAGCAACAGCATAACAACACCATAGAAACGACCTAGCAATGCAGAAACACTCAAAACACATTAGCAACCCCCCCCCAAATAAAATATCCAGAAACACCATAGAAAACTCCTATCAACTGCATAACAAACCACTGAGAAACAACTAGCAATGCAGGACCATTCACAACACCCTACAAAACCCATAGAAACCATACAAAACACCCTAGCAACTCCCTAGAAACCACCCAAATCACTCTAGAAACCCCCATGTCATGCAGAATCACTCAAAACTGCCTAGCAACTCCCTAGAAACAACCCAAAACACCATAGAAAATTTCTACCAACTGCATAGAAACTTCATAGAAACCATCCAAAACACATTAGAAATCAACTCTAGTGGCCAGATATTTATATATTTATTTATTGTATTTATTTCCAAACTTTAACTTTAAAAGTGTTACATTCTATAGCATATTTTTTTCAGTATTTAATTAATTTTCTTTCCTTACCTGGTAGAGTCTTCTATTATGTAGTACTTTTTTTTTTTCTACAATGCATTAGCCTTGAATTAATTGAATTTATAACGTCATTTATTAACCTGATTATGATGACTGATAAAATAAGCTCTACGATTTAACTTAATTTGAAATGTTTCGAGGAATTCAAGGAAAATCTGAACCTGGATAAAGTTCCTAGAAATGAATGTCAGGGTTTTCCATATGCCAGAAGCATTCCTTCTTGACAGACACTTCATTTAGACAAATTACTGATATATTTCCAGGCTAGATACGTTTCAGATTCAGACAAGCATGTCAGGCGTTGTGCTACTCCTTTAACATGATTAATTTAATCATTTATAGTGTTGTGAGTCATACAGTATCTTGCACCATTATTTTATCAGCGTTATGTGTATAGTTACACTGTAACCTGCATTAAACCCACTGTAAATAAACACTAAGCTAATGATATTGCATGCTTGACGTATGACAGCCGCATGGTTGGGGAATTTAGAGGATCAGTTATTATCCTGCACTTAAGTGTCTGAGATGATGGATAAATGGACGTAATCTGCCCTCCCTGTGCTTTTAAGGTCTCAGTGTCTTTATATCCATAAGAATTCCTTATCTTTCCTCTCTTTCCTCCCCTAACATTTCCAGCTAATATGCCATTTACTTTTCTGAGAGACGAGAGCTCCTTAGCACATGTAGCATCCCGTCTGTCTGCACTCACAAAGCGTCTCGATTTCTTATGAGCCTGAAGACCAAGAATTGAATAGGATATTCATTTTAATACTCAATTAAAGGTGTAGGTTTGGTTTTAACTTTTGTTAGGACAATTCAAAGCAGCAAAACTATATAGATGCACAGTTCATCAATACTTTGGAAAGAGTCAGAGTAAATCAATGTGTATACTGTATTTATATATATATATATATATATATATATATATATATATATATATATATATATATATATATATATATATATACATGTTATTCTGTCTACCAACAAATGATGAACATTTAGTTAAGAGTTAATATTAGACCTGTGTAAAGCAAACGTAATTTTCTCCAAATTACTGCTTAATGTTTTAATCTTGTAACTATATATTGGGTTCCTTATTTAAATATATTATTTTTCTTCATAAACCACAATAGGACTTACTTATAGGTGTTATTTTGGTGTCTTTGAAATACTATAATATTTTTATTTAATATTTTGTATTAAATATTCATATTTTCATTTTATTTTTTATGTTAGTTAAATTTTTTTTGCTAAATGTTTAATATTTAGATGTAGTTTTTTTTTTTATTAAGTTTTCTTATTTTTGTTGTTTTACTGCATTATGTTAAACAATCCGAAAATTGTCAATATTGCATAGCAACTAATAATATAATAACTCTGAATGACAGCAGTTTACAATCTATGATCACGATTATTCAGAAGTCTTTTTACTTCGGTCTGGTGCCTACCATCTAAATCCACACCCATGTCATAAAAAAAGATCGCACTATGGCACATTCATCATTCCTTTTTATGCTCCCTGAGCATGAATATAATCATCTCAATTACTTTTGCTCATAGACTCTCAAACATACCCATAGGCCTTTGACAAGTTCCTCATACTGTCTTTCCCAGCCAAGACAAAGGCCTTATTGAGAGCGAGATGTGAGATGGGACCACACAGAGTTTACAGTGCATGCAGAGGGCTGCTGGCGTCATATCGACCCACGACGGCAAACCATCCATTATTATCAGCGACGCTATGACAGTCTGTCATCTTTTGGCTTACAAAAAGGAAACGCTTGACTGACTAAAATACCCTTCAGCACATAATGACGAGAAACTCGTGTATGTGAAGACAATGGAGCACTTGAGTTTGAGTTCTCTAGCGTCCCATGTCTCTATCTCTGTCTGACAATAGGGGTGGAGGACAATAGTGTGTTGTGTGAGGTGTTGCTGGTGCTGAAGACAACCGGACGGATGAAAGGATGTTCCCGACTGCTGAATGGAAGGAGAGATGGTTTGATCAGTGATATTGTCAGGCCTGTGTGGTCTGTTGATTGGTAAACAAGAGAAAAAGTAATGCTAGAGATGGGTGGGATATCCTAACCTAACAAACAAGTCAGAAAACCTAATGAATTTCCTAGCAACTGTAAAGCAACACATTGGAAACCAGACAGAACACATGAGCAATGTCCAGGAAATACATAGTAATGCCCTAAGGACTAGATAGTAACTGCATAGTAACAATACAAAAAAAAAAAAAAAAAAAAAAGAAAAAAAATAGCAACCCCCCTAGAAGCCACCCAAAACACACTTGGGACAACCTACAGTAGCATCTCCACAGCAAGTGCACAGTAATGCCTGAGTAACCACTCAGGAAATCTTAGAAACCACACCAAACTACCCAATAATCCACCCATTGCAAGACCTTAAAAAACAACTAAACCTCCTGACAATTCCATAACAACACCTTAGAAACCACTTAATGAACCTAACTAGCAATGGCATAGTAGTGCCTGAGCACCCAATCAGAAACCCTAGAAACTACCCCCCAAAAACCATTGAATCCACCAATAGCAACATCCTAGAAACCTTCTAGCAACTGCATAGTCACAACTTAGAAAAGACATAGCAACTGCATAGTCACAACTTAGAAAAGACATAGCAACTGCATAGTAACACCACACAAACCACCCTAGCAACACCTTAAAAAAAACAACCCAAAAGACCATTTGAACCACCTAGCAATGCTCCAGCAACTGCCTGAGCAACCACTCTAGAACTCTAAAACTCTAAAAACACCCCTCCCCTCCTCAAAAAAAATAAAAAAAACACACCCTATAATATACCGATAGCAACACATTAGAAACCATCTAAAACACTTTAGAAACATCCTGGCAACTGCCTAGCAACACCTAAGAAACCACATAGCAACATAGCAATGACCTAGAAACTTCATAGTAACGCCTGTGCAACCACTCAAACACCATAGAATTCACCCATAGCAACACCGTGGAAACATCCTAGCAACTCTCTAGCAACACCATAGAAAAGCCCTAACTATCACTTAGGACCACCCAAAATGAAAGCACCTAGCAATGCACAAACACTGAAAACAAGGTAGGAACCACCCAACTATGCCCTAGAAATCTCCTAGAAACTCCCTGGCAACACCTTAGAGACCACCCAAAACAAACTCCATGGCAACACCTTAGAGACCACCCAAAACAAACTCCATGGCAACACCTTAGAGACACCCCAAAACCAACTCCCTGGCAACACCTTAGAGACACCCCAAAACCAACTCCCTGGCAACACCTTAGAGACCACCCAAAACCAACTCCCTGGCAACACCTTAGAGACCACCCAAAACCAACTCCCTAGCAACACCTTAGAGACCACCCAAAACCAACTCCCTGGCAACACCTTAGAGACACCCCAAAACCAACTCCCTGGCAACACCTTAGAGACCACCCAAAACCAACTCCCTGGCAACACCTTAGAGACACCCCAAAACCAACTCCCTGGCAACACCTTAGAGACACCCCAAAACCAACTCCCTGGCAACACCTTAGAGACCACCCAAAACAAACTCCCTGGCAACACCTTAGAGACACCCCAAAACCAACTCCCTGGCAACACCTTAGAGACCACCCAAAACAAACTCCCTGGCAACACCTTAGAGACCACCCAAAACAAACTCCCTGGCAACACCTTAGAGACCACCCAAAACAAACTCCCTGGCAACACCTTAGAGACTGTCGGGCAACTCCCTAACAAACTGCACAGTAATGCTGGGGCAACCACTCAGAAAACCACCCTAAAAATGCTCTAGAATCCACCCTTAGCAACACTAGCAGCTGCACAGCAGTATGCTAAAAGCTACTCAGATAAACACATACCAAAGCATCTACAACACTGTCACGTCATTGCGAAGAATCTAGATATCCATATCGGAGAGCAAAGTATGACAAAGACTAGACAAGAGTAAAACACCCAGCAAACACTTAAAAAAATAATCATCATATTCTATGAGTTTGACTTGGCTTTGCAGCAGAGCAAAGAACAGTAAAAACAAGCAGAAGCCTCTGCCAAATGATATTAATGGCAAAGAGCAAGTATGTCTGGTGTCTGCTAACTAACGATTGCCTTTCAGCAAACCAGGACAATCAGGTGAGCACGAATCACATTATATGAATACATTTAAAATTAGGTTCAACCTTCAAAGATGAATTAAAATTGTAGATGTAAATAGAGAGAGAGAAAGAAAACAAAGGGAATAAGTCCCTCAAAATACAGCCATAAGAAATCTGACGAACACCCCTAATGACTGTCAGATGGTGCTGTCTTACAGAGTATTTTGTAATATTTTTACAGCATCAGTTTCATAAGAGCATTGAAATCATGCATCTAGAATGTCATAGCAATGATTCAATGCTGTCATTTTGTTGTTTAGTAGACACGAAAGAGGTTCCCGGATTACTGCAAGATCTGCTTTGACAGGAAACACGAGTACAGCTTCAAATTCAGTGTGATTCTTACAGTGCACATATGAGTCACTGAACTTGCCCATCCGTTTCCTCTTCTTGCATTGATATGGATGCAGATGCATTGTAAAAAGACGGAAGATGATGTGGAAATACCTCATATCCTAATGGTAAAAAATAAGATGATAATATTAACCTGGGAGGGTCAATCTACCGCACGACCTGATGTGAAAGGATCAGAAACTCTTCCCAGACCTGAGCGTCAAACTTCCTGCTGCTATATTTATCCGGGGTTTACTTATATCTCTTCATTTTCTTCACACGTTATCTGCTGCTCTTTAGTCCAAATTAATAGAAATAATCCACTGTACAACTCAAACGTTTGGGGGTTTTAATGTTTTTTTTCCAAGAAATTTCCAAGAATGCATTTTAATACAGTAAAAATTGGGAATTATTATTTAAATTTAAAATAGCTGCTTTCTAAGTGAATATCAGTTCAACTGTAATTTATTTCTGTGATGCTCCGCTGTATTTTCAGCATCATTCCTCCAGTCTTCAGTGTCACATGATCTTCAGAAATCAGAATAATATGATCATTTACTGCTCAAGAAACATTTCTGATTATTATCAATGTTGAACACAGTTGTGCTGCTTCCAATTTTTGTGGAAATTACGATACGATGAAGTGAAAGTTCAAAAGAGCAGGATTTATTTGGAATAGAATGGTGTTTTGTAACATTATTAATGTTTTTATTGTCAATTTTGATCAAATTGTTGCGGCCTTTTCTAATGCATATTCCAAACTTGGCTAAACATGATAATTAAATTAAACTTTTGAAACAGTAACAGTATCTTTTAAGTAGTTGAAAATGCATGTGCACAGAAAATTCATTGGCACAGTTAGAGAGGCTGGTGAAGTGTGTGTGTGTGTTTAGTCATGGATTGTGTGACCCTGTGAATTGGAGTGAATCAGCCCAGTCTCGCTGTTTTTCTTCCTAGTTACTGTTGCCGCGTTACCCTCTATAATCACACAGAATAGTACCTGAAGACTGGCTCCAGACACACAGAATGGTTTCCACAGACATGACCTCTCGCTCACCAGGGGTCACCGGGTAAATGTCACACAAACACTCATGGACCAACACACTCTCTAAATGAGAACGCAAACAAGCACAGACAGACACAGAAGCACACACGTTATTGTCAGCAGAAAACCTCACAGTGCATTAGCAATCAAAATCCTGTCAAACATACGAAGCAGACTCCTCAATAATCACCCATTTATATATATATGTACTGAATTTTTCAGCACATATTTGCTTGAATAGTATATGCATGATGTTATGTGACTATTAGCTGAGACTATTAGCAAATAGGACACTAAAATATTTCTCAGTGATGTTTCAATTAATAACCAGAATCAGAAAGTACTAGATGAGTAACTAGCTGTCTTACAATAAGCTCATAAAGTTATATAATTTATGACTTTGGCATCATGGAAATTTGAGCAAAGTATGAGACGTTGTTGGGATGTCTTCTAAAACTCTGGAGGAGACACATGGGAGATTACTTTTTCCAAGGAGGAACATCTTGGACACTTTGTCTACATTTAATCTCTTTGCTATTTAGGAGAATCAACTGAGACATAAAAGAGATCTTATTTTCGTTTGTTACAGCCTGCAGGAATGATCTTGTAACAATCACAAACCATTTACTCTTCAAGCTGTTAAACACAATGCATGACAACACTGCAGTTCCTCTGCCAAATGTTTCACTTGTAGGACACATTAAACTCATCTCTCATACTCACACATGATGGCTTATGTGTATGTTACAGCAGAAACATGCTCTACACAAGTGTGCAAACGCAGATGGAACTCTCAGGCAATGCAATGTGCATTTTTGCATTACTGTGGCCATCACAAACTCAAGATGATAAAGTCTCCTGCCAAATAATATGTCTTCAATCTGAGAAACCAATCACACATATCTGAAAGCTTCTGTGTTTATGTACTTGAGCATTTCAGTAAGTGGCTCTGGTGGTGTAATGCTAATGTAGCAGTAATCTGTTGGCGGTGGGAGTCGGCGATCCCAGAGAGAGCGGCGCAGAGAGAGAGACGCTAATCTACTTTACTGTATCAGCCTGCACGAGTCGGGCCGGGACACAGCCTGACTCCGACCGCAAACACATGTACACAGATTTACAATATTAATGTAGCACATTTCCTGTTATTATTCATGTTAACATCAACAAATACACATTTCTCACAAACAAAGTCAAAAGTATCAGAACTGGGGCACATCACTGTTACATCCAACAAGCATCCTTGTCTAAATGTGCTTTAATGACAATTCGGCAGATTTTCTGGAGAATTGGCCTAATCATTTTTTTCTATTTGTTTTTATTTAACAATTAAATAATAAAACAAACTCATACTTTTTAGAAGTGCAAGTTAACGGATTTTAACATTTATCCATTATAAAGAAAAAGTATAACAAGTATTGTTTGTGTTACCAACGTTTTGGCAAAACAAGTAGCCTTTGTCAAGGTATGATGAGTGAATGTGCAATTCTATTTTTTCTTTATCTGATCTTTTTTTTTGCCATCAAATTTGTTTTCAAAAGGAATTTGTTTCCAATTTACTTGGAAAAATTGTAGGTAAGTATACACAACTAGCTTCAAAGCTTGAGAAACTTTGTTGTTTACGTCACAGTTACAAACACATTAGTGTCCACACATTCTGAATCAATGAATCGCTTAAATTATGCTATGAATATTAGAAGAAAAGTGATCAGCAGTGACACTGACCTCAATAGTACATGAATTGCTGGTCAAGATTCACTTTTCAGGTTTCTGTGAAGTTCGTCTCTTTACCAGGTCACAGAAACTTCTCCACCTTAAATGAAGACCCACCCCTCAGTTCCACAAGGCCCATGAAAATGCCTTTTTGGACGGTCTCATACTGCCATCTACAGAGCATGGTAATGTGCTGCAGGCCCGCGGGCTCTTAAGGTGGACCAGAGGAATTAGGACTCATTGACAAGATGTCAGAATTGAATTTCAAAGTTATGTAGCTGAAGCTCATGTAAAAGTGTAGCGTGTATTTTTAGGTTTAAGTTTCAGAATAATAAGATCAGATCTTACTAAAGGTGCTGTGAAATGCTTGTTTGCATTACAAGCATTACATGGGTTTCCCACAAGGTTTCACCTCCTCTCCACTGGGAGGCTCACAGCTCTTTTTACAGGTGCAAGCTGAGACACGCCAGCAGCTGTTCAGTGTCATGTGAACGCAGAGATGCACAGCTGGATGGTTCTTGGAAGAAAAGGTACATTTTGGACAGTTTGTATTTGGAAGTTTAGATCTGAACCTTCTGAAAGTCAACAGGGGATACGTGAGATTTACAGTGTATGTTTCTCAGGAAGCGATCGGCATTTAATGTCTTTGCTTTCTAGGAGAAGCGCTTGATATATTAACAACTCATTGGTGATTGTTCTCTCTTATAGGTTAGCCAAGAATTGGGTTGAAAACAAACTTTCAAGTTCATGGGAAAGTCAAACACACTCTGGGCCGACAGCAACAGAAGGAACTGCGGTGGGGTGCGGAAGGATGCACTTTTCGTATCTTAGAGCCCTGTGATGATGAAAGAGAAAGAGATGCAATCAGCCCAATTCATCTCTTGAGAGAGAAAAAAGAATAAGAGGGAAAACCTACAGAGACTGGTGGCACAATGAAGAGATAACAGCTCAGAGATTACGGAAAGACACAGAGATATCCTAAATATGAGCTACTCCAGAGCCACGCTGGGGCAGAGACTGACCCACCACACACACTGCTGCTAGAATAAAAATGCCTGTTTGTGGGTTTTGGTAAAGGCCCACACCACATTATGACCCTGGTTATGTGGCCACATGTTTACAAATACACAAATAGTCACTATTTGGACACTCAAGTGACACTTACCAATAGAGAAAAGCAATAGTATACATGTACTTTCTTTTAAGTTGTAGTCTGGATCTCACCAGATCATTTGACCTCATCAATGTGCACAAGGAAGCAATGGTGGCAACCTTGATTTATTTATAGCATTGCTATAAAATTCAGTTGTTGGTGCCATTAAATGTACTAATTTGCCCAATTGGATATCAAAATCTCATTTTGTTTTCCACAGAAGAAAACATCATACAGGTTTGGAACAATGCAGGGATGAGTAAATTATGAAACAATGTTCATTTTAGGGTGAGCTATCACTTTAAAGCAATAGCATCCAGGAAGCATTTGTCATTTTTAACTGGATAGTCGCACTACATTTATATTGCACCACACAACATATGCTAACAACTTACTGTCTCTGGATTGTATGAAACTAGTTAATGGACTTCCATCAGAGCGTGTCTCAATAACATCATGCAGAGCTGTTCTCCCTTGAGTGAACACGACAGACCGCACGCATCAAATCTGAGCCCCCTTTGATAGCATTGCTGGAAACTTGAGTGCGCTCCAAGTTCTCACCAAAGCCAAGATGGCAAGAGCTGGAGAATGTGCCAAAGCGCTGATTGAGTGATAGGATCGGGGAGCACTTGATTGCACTTTCGTAAGCCAGCAGTTATTGGTGCGTTATTATGACTCATTGTTGTGCAAGACTCTCAATGTGACGACTCGTCGGTCGTCACGTTGGTGTTCTTGTGAATTTCTCTGACGTTAATGATGGGGACTCTGGTCCTGCCAGATACTTCTGTCCCTGGAGGCTACATGAAGGATGAGGGACCATGTTTGTTCATTGGTGGGCTGCTCTCCTCAGACCCAGCCACAGTACTGAGAAAAATGCTATAAAAATATCACAGGCACACCTGATGTCGTTTGCCAGAACCCTAGGGTGCCATTGGCTAAGAGAAATCGAGTGTGTTTTGGCTTAGGCCTTGCCCCAATATTGCTGTATTCCTTGGCATACCATTCTGTTTTGTACACCGTAGGGTTCCACACTTGTTGAGTCTGAAAGAGCAGAGGGGCGCTCCAGCTGCAAAGCTCTCATTTGACGAAGAGAAGTGACCCTGCTGTGAGAGATGCAGAACCTTCCATCATGTATGGATCAAGAAGCTGTCCCCGTTCAAGGCATCAGCATTCTGGCAGCATGGCTTAAGACCTTGTTAAGCAGTGATGTGGCAAAGGAAACCCAAAGAAACATTTCGCCCCGCTTTCAGTCTCTCTGACCACCGAGCTTTGAATTAAGTGGATTTGTCTGTTGTACGCGTAAACAAGTTGTGCATTTCTGTTCCTGGTATTTCTCAGACCACTCTGGTTTCTTCTGTAAAACTAATTTGTCTTTGACCTGAGACACACATTCTGTTATATACCACTTCTAAGAAATTGGCCTGCTGCCTGCAAACTCTTTACTTAATGGACCACCCAAGTAAATAAATCCAGGATGGAGAATCGCTGCCCTGGAGCTGCAAGGTCTGAATCTACTGGTGTCCACAGGAAGGAAATGTTCTCTGCTGTCTAACTACAGGTCTCCAGGGTCAGGATGCATAGATTCACTTTCCCTTTAAATCTCATAAGCTACTAATCCTTATCCCTACTTGTATAAAGGATGGAAGCTTGGGAAAACTGCAATCGCTGATCACCAGTGGAGATTAAGGACATGGATCTTAAGGTCCCAGGTAAAGATCAAAGAGCCTAAGAGTATCCAAAATCTCTATAGGTATAAGGGTCAGAGTGTCTTTTCCTTGTGCATGGTACAGTCGAGAGGAGGGTAATGATGGTTGCGAGGGTTGGATGAGGGACGGGGGTTGGGGCTTGCACTGTTGTCAGCACCTCCTCTCGTGTCCATTCAGGTGATAAGGCCTCCATTGAAGTCCTGCCAGAGGAAGATAATGGCAGCTCTGACAGGATTGCTCTGTGAAGAAGCCGCTTAACGGGGCCTCAGTGTGCCCGCAGTGTAGACCCCTCTAATGGCAGCTGCCACCCCCCCTTCACCCCTTGGTCTTTATCTCCAAACAGGCGCCCCCCTTTGGACCGGTGGCTTTCATCACCTGCCAGAACTAGCTGGAAGGCCGCAGGGTTTTGGGTCCATGCTACCCCTCTGCCATGTGCCTGTCCAAGGCTTTGAGGTCAATGTGCAGTTTCTGCAGGTCCAACTCCCGAGGGGCCTTGTTGAGAAACGAATGAAAGATCTGAGCTCTTGGGGAGGACCCAAATGTGTCGTCTGAGAGGATACAGAACTGTCTCTAATCAAAAACGTAGTCTTGTAAACAAGGAAGACATGCAAGTAAACAAATGAGCGGCTACATATACAACGACATCCTCTTCATTCTATCCCATTCCTTGTTATTTGTCTTCTGCATGGGCCTCCCTCATATATGACCCGCTCTCACCATCCCCCTTTCTCTTGACATAAACACACTAAAAACCGTGCGTGTTTCCCTGAATCAGCTGAGAGCAGGTCTTTGATCTATTGTCGTTTTCACCATGGTTTCCAGCCCCTGCTCAGTGGGTAGTGTGTCTGGATCTGCTCTCTATTGTGTGATCTACACCCGGGCATATTCCTTTGAGGCTCCACGCTGGCTCTTAACATGGTCTGTTCACAAGATCCAATATTCAAATGATGTACTTAGTAGCCATCACTCTATTTACCATGTCAATCATAAAGCCACAAGAAAACAGTGAGGCACCACAGGTCCATGGACTTTAACACAAGATTTGGCCTGCAGCTTTCTCTTAGTCTTTTCTCTCGATTTCTTTCTGAATGCCTGTACAGTATTTCAAGAGAAACCAGTGCTTTTTTGCTCAGGATCTTAGGCACGTTTTGACAGAGATTGTCAGGTAAGTCAACATGAGGGTTTGCAGCATATCATTAGCAATACAATTATATCATTTTTGATAAAATACACTAAGACTATTAACCAACAGATGTGGAATTTTTAGTGGCAAGTGCTGAGCTCTAGAGAGCATGCTGCTAATATAATGCCAGTATAAACAGTCTAAAACTATTTTATTATGTAAACATTGACTGTGCTCTGCACATATGCTACATGTGCAACCTTAATCTAAAGCTCGTTTTATCATAATCAACAAAACATATCAGATCTTATGAGCACTTTGGATAGTAAACCTATCTCACAAATCTCACCCTATATTTTATTTATTTTTTACCATTTTCATAGGTAGAGGGATGGATAGAGAAGAGAATGAGATGGACTGATCCTGACCTAGTTTCAACCCTGCCAGCTTGACTGCCTGTGGTTTTGTTTTCTGTATTTGGTAAGTACTTTTCTTTTCAATGCATGGTCCCCTTGGGCCTGCGAAGTAGCAAAGTAAAATTCATAACAGCTTGCTGAGTATTTTGGTCTTGCACGCTGGTAAAGGATTAATATGGAAGAATATGTCCTACTGCTTTTGGCAAATATCTGCATCACAGTCAGGAACAGATCTTGTGCATGACCCCATAGCATATACCTACTACATTTTCTCTGCCTGCCACAGGTGGAACAGTTTCGACATAAATTACAGATGAAGACATCTACTGCTGAGTTTCCCATAGCTGCTGCACCTGTGCAAATGGAAGAATGCATCAGTATGCATGCTCAAGAGATTCAATTAAACAATCCCAGAGCCACGGTAAACTGTAAAAAGTATGCACAGTAGAGTGAACGTCAGAGCAGCTTGGAACAAATAATAACTGAGTCTCATGGGCAGAATTGACCACATTTTTGACCTCACCCAGAAAAAAAATTTAGACTTATGATTAAATCCTTAACCCCTTAGTATGTACAGCAACAGTGATGCTTAGCTTAGAAAATCCTGCTAATTAAACCTGCCCTTGCTTCAATACGGTTTCAGTAGACTGTCTGCTGTAAGTCAGCTGTCTTTAAGGATCACTTGCATCTAAGAAGCTTGGATAATGTCAACAATCCCACAGATCTATGTACTGTAAGAGTTATGCATAGCCCACAGAAAACAGCAACTACATGACCTCCTCCAAACTAGGTCAATGATCGTGATAAATTGGGCCAGATATTTTTTCCCTATTCTCCCTGAAAAGCTTTTTTTTTCATTTATGTCACTGATCATTCAAGTGTGGAGCTCAAGCGCTACAGGATAACGCACATACTTGAGCTTTTAATACTTAGTGCTAGAGGTTTTATCAACTTACTTTAGCAGACACTTCTAATAAGTCTGATTAAACTACATTTGTCTTTAAGATATACTATTGACTTCAGTAAATCTATTTTGATTATAGGAAATTACTACTTTCTTTTTTTGGAGTGGGGGGAATTTTCCATCTTACCACCTGTTGCCAAAATCTCTAGTTGCTCAGCACAACACAATAAAAATAGAAACCAAAGGACTGATGGAATGTGTTGCTGCCCATTGTTATGGTTGCTGCTGATTGGGACATGAATGATTACAACATTACTGTATATTTTTAGGTACATCTTGTATTTAATTTCCTTGATTAATGTAGAGTAGTGCATCTTCCTGTGCTCAAATTCCCTTCCAACAGTTCTTGAAACTACACATTGCCATTTGTCTTTCCTCCTCATGCTTGCCGTCTCCATCATTTCCCTCCCACATTTCCACGCTCTCCATGATTCACAATTACTTCATTTCAGAGGTGACCTTCATCACATGCATCACATGCAGTTGTCAGGCCATTATGAATAGTGTGGTAAAGTGCAAGTTAGTGTGGTTTTGTTCCATGCATATGGCAGCTATCTGTTTTAATTGTACAGAGTTTCCACCTCTTGTAGTCTCGCTCAGCTCTTTTTTGTGGAGACCATCTGGGAACGGTGTGTTCTTAATTAACTCCCATTCTCTTTGTTCAGGGGATCAGCTCTCCAGCCATTCTGTAAAGATCTACAGCACACCAAAACGGAAAGCATGCTTCCTCAACGTAATTAACGTTTGTCTTAAAAACCAGACTTTTCATAATCTAAGATGAAGTTGGTGATATGCTCAAAACTGCTTTTTCACCAAAATTATGCTGGTGCCAAAGCATCACTCTCTCAGAGCTGATCCACATTCACACACAGACATGAAAGTCAAACGTTACGACATAAATTACTGACAAACATTGCCAATGTTCCAACCCAAAACCCTTTTCTTTGGTTGAAATGTTGGATACTGAGCCAGTTTGGGAACTGCCTCTAGCACCAATGTTCTGCCAGTGGAAAGGGGGTTACATGATTTTAGTTTGGGATTTGCAAGATAACTATGACTTATATACAGTAATCTGCATAAATTAGGTGAAATTCTTATTTTAAATTAGATTTATTTTCAGTAATTGGGAAATAAACTACATAAAAATGAAAAATTTCTCAACTATGTTTGCCATCTTTTTTCTTCAACTAATTGCAGTGCATTAAAGGATTGCCATATGTGAGTACTGAGTTGTATGTTATACTACCTTACCATTTGAATTAGTCCACCGATTTCCAAACATTATAACATAAATTACAAATAAACATTGCCAATTTTCCAACCCAAAACCCATGTCTTTGGTTGAAATTTTGGACATAGAGCCAAACCAGGAATTAAATTTTGTATTTGCAAGCTAGCAATGGCTTATATTTAATATACTGCATATATAAGTCAAATACTTAATTTTAATTCGATTTTTTTTTAATGTGCAGTTTTCAGTAATTGAGGATTGAATTAAATGAAAATATATTTTTATCAACATTTCTCGATTCTGCCCGCCATCTTTTTTCTTCGATTTCATTGCAGTGCATTGGGGGATTGCCATAACTGAGTAGTATGCTATACTACCTTACCATTTGAATCAGTCCACCAATTTCCAAACATCACAACATAAATTACCCACAAACATTGCCAATTTTCCAACCCAAAACCCTTGTCTTTGGTGGAAATGTTGGACATAGAGCCAAACTGGGAATTTAATTTAGTATTTGCAAGCTAGCAATGACTTATATTAAATATCCTACATATATATAAGGTGAAATACTTAATTATTTTTTTTATGTACAATTTTAAGTAATTGAGGATTGAATTAAATGAAAAAATATTTTTACCAACATTTCTCAATTTTGTTCACCATCTTTTTTCTTTGATTCAATTGCAGTGTATTGTGGGATTGCCATCTCTGAGTAGTATATTATGCTACCTTATAATTTGAATTAGTCCACCAATTTTCCCTACATTGTGCTCAAACAACTCACTAGGATTTGAAACAAAATATGAGTTGGTATTCTGTCTCGCCACAGAATATAAAGATTA
This sequence comes from Carassius gibelio, assembly GCF_023724105.1. NCBI lineage: Eukaryota > Metazoa > Chordata > Actinopteri > Cypriniformes > Cyprinidae > Carassius > Carassius gibelio. The sequence goes on from NC_068396.1 coordinate 2,392,416, forward strand.
TAAATTAAATTAAATCCATAGAATATAAAGTTCAAAGTTGTGTCTTCAGGTAACACCTACAGCCGTCAACTCTGGGAAGATGATAAATGTCTGTCTGATGAGAGCAAACCCGAGTGCCAGGATCTCACACATCTGAAATGAGAACACGAGGGATGGTGCCAAAGGCCTGTAGCCCAGCACAAATGGAGGTGATAAATAAATGTAATCCATCTGTCCCTTTGAAGGGGGGTGGAGGGGGGACTAACAAATGATCCTAAAAATGAATTGATCTCGTGCACATGGAAAAATTGACTGGCTCCATCCTTCATTATTTTTTCTGGGGCACCCAGATTTGGAGCCAAATGTCTGATGTGCATCTTGCAGCAGTGTTTATTTGGCTGCACCTCTAATGTGAAGTATAAAGCAGTGTTGCCCTTCAATAAAGAGCCAAAAATGGCTTGTTCCAGCACCTGGGGTAAGCGGTAATCCATGCAGAGGTCTTTTATGCCATGCATTTGACCTGTATAAGACACTTGGGAAAATAAAGTCATTTGAAATGCATGGTGTTTGTGGATTGTCTTTCCACCTTCCCTAATTTGAGAGCTCTTGTGAACTGGACAGGACTTTTTCTCAGTATCCAAAGGTTTTGTACATTCCTATGTAGTTACGTTCTAGCTACTTCATACCCCTGTCAGTTTGAGTATCTAGAACTGAAGTGTAAATCACCTTCCAACTTCAAGAGGAAGCTCTATGTAAGCTCTCAGATGTGTAGACGCGACTGTTGCCCTGATTTATGAACTTGGCTAAGCAGAGGTTTTCCATTTCATCTATGGGATCCTGTAGTGTCTGTAACAAAGTCACATATTGTTGTAATTGTTGTATGTGAATGGAAAGGTGTGCATGTGCAGAGACCTTTCTTTCACTCAATTCTGCATTTTAAAAGCTTCCAACAGTGGCAAAGATAGTCTCTGCTGATCACTAAAAGTCCTTTAATTCAATGTACAGAAGAGTCTCTATCAGATATGGGTCGTTTTTGTTGCAGAAATTGTTTGTTGTTCTTGTAATTACTTTTTTTTGTTACACAATCTTAGTCCAAATCCCCTCTAAACTCTACAGAGCGATACGATACCTTGGTAAGATCAGTTGATTGTTCAAGCACGTAACTGTAAAATTGGATTGGTTTTGATCCAGGTCCATAATGGATGTTGAATCAGGAACATTTCCGACTTGTGTAAATCACACTGTTCTCCTCACACATGCAAACGTTTTGGCAATTTCCTTCGAATAATAGTTTTGGTGATAGAGAACTTGCTGACACAGCACAGTTTTGCCATCTGTGAGATGAGTGTGTTTCATAACTCATTTGTTCCTTCTTTCATCTGTACGTTTGTTACTATAGCAGTGCTATAAATGTGTGGCATGGCTATCTGAACAAACGATAAACTGAGGTGTTCATTGGGACATTGGGTTCAGTAAGATTTGTATTCTTTTTAATAATATATCATGACTTTCTATATGCAATATTGGCTTGTGCGTGAGCTATTGTCTCATAAAGTGTTTAGTTGAACTGTTTAGCTGTTTCCAAACCTTTGACTTATAGTGCATGTAGAGTTGTACATTTTTGGACTAAATTAAATTGTAATACGGCTCAAAAATGCAATGAAACAGCATCTTTTCGGATCCTAAAACCACGATACACAAAGACTCAAGCCGCTACAGACGAAGGAATACGAGACAGACATTAACCGCTAAAGAGAATTCAGCCAAGTCAACATCTTTGTGTCTTTCTGCCCACATTCCTCCCACATTCCAGCCTGTTAAAAACAACAGTGGTCGGAATAATTACCACCACGTGTTCAGGCCTTCATCTCACCATCTCAAGCGCACGAGTATAAAGCTCTTTCACGGACAGAGGAAAGAAAATCTTCAGCCTGTTGGTCAATACTGTTCTCTAGTGTTGTATAGTTAGTCTGTTTTGTTGTTTAATTCAGTGCAGAAACAGCTACACTTGCATTCTCTGCCTCAGATTTGGAACGTGAATGGGAATAATGCACATCTGTCAAACTTCTTCAGGAATTCTGCCTGGACAAATCATCTTCCCGGAGCCAGCTGGCTTTCAAAGCAGCTTATCGACTGTCGTTCTGTCACTGTCTCCCTCTCTGAATAATATCACATCATTTCATTTCATTTTTGTATATATAATATATTTTATATTTCTGTTTATATATTTATTTATTTGTTTGTTTATGTAGTTTTCATATTTTTTATTTATTAGTTTGAGCTTATTTTACTAATATTTAGATCAATAAAAATTAAAAATGTTTCCTTAACACCTATAAAATAAAATAAAATAAAGTAAAATAAATCAGTTAATGTTAATTTTGTTTCAAGTAATTGTTATATTTATTTTGGAAGAAAACACCACAAAATTCTCATTTCAGTATATTTTGCATGCGTTTTTTTTTTTTTTTTTGCGTGTTTTGGAAAGTTGCTTTCCAAACCACAATAATATTAAAATAATTCAAGAATTTTCATATTTATATTTTAAGCAGTATATATACATACACCGGCCACGAACAGGTGCTCCTCGCAAGATTTCCGACAGAGGAGTGAAAATACTTATCAGAAGAGTTTTCTAAGAGCCAACAATCACTTGTGGAGAGCTTCAGAAAGACCTGGAATTAGACTGTGAAACACTGGGAGAATATAGTCTGGTCAGATAAGACAAAAATTTAACTCTTTGGATGCCATAATACACACCATGTTTGAAGGTCAAAGGGCATTGCACATAAACCCAAAACATCATGGTGTAGCATGGGGTTACTATGATCACGCATACTTGTTTATGCATTAAAATGTCACTGCTGTCTATAGAAATACATGATGGTAAAGTGTTTTCTGTCCTGTAGTGTGGGTTCTGCTGAGGTCCAGAAGCACAATGAGGAGGTGTTTCTTCATGCATGTGTTTAGAGTCCTCCATTCCCTCCTGCAGTCCCGGCACGTTCCTCCACCTTCCCCTCCTCTTTTTCCCCTCGTCCTCCATCCGGTCCAGTCAGCACGGATCAATCAGACGTCCTCCTGCTCTCTCTCTCTCTCTCTCTCTCTCTCTCTCTACTGTTAGTTGTTTTCCTGTGCTGTCATTTTTGATCAGTCTCTATAATATTCTCAATAATAGGCCCAAGATCTCGTCCTCTGTCTTTCTCCGCTTCTCTCTTTTGTCATTCATCTGTTTTTCATTGAATGCATTCGTCAAGTCTTTTAGCGTTATACAGAGTAACTAATTAAATGGAGCAACACTACTAAGTTTGCAGTGTGACAGCAGTTGAGCTGCTTTCAAAACAATGCAGCAACTTTTTCCAACAACAAGCAACATTTTCCAAAGCAAAAGTTTTTTTTTTTTCATCATATTGCACTTAGCCTAATTGTAATCACATGTATGATTTATACTTGTTTGCAGTATTATTTCTTGGGGTCTTTTTCAAAAATTCATCTTTATTTTGCATTAATTTAGAAAGTAAAGCCATGGAAGTTCATGCAAAGGTTTTTTTTTTTTTTTTTTTAACTATACCTACTTGTAATTGCTTCAACATTTTCACAGATTGTCTTTGCTTATTCAGCAGAAGATGTTTTATATTATGGATAATGAGGCAATGCTGTATATTTCCACTGAGAATCTAGTATGTGACCACATGACAAATGCATTTGACTTTTTCCCCTCTGAGACGTTTCTGGTGAAAGTGCGCTTGCTTATTCAAATTTGGGTTGAATGTTGCGTGCTTGCAAATGCAAATTCTCCTTAATGTCGTGTGCTGTAATTTGATGTAATTCTACATTGAACTCATCAAATCCTATGAGTTTTGATGTGTGGCGACGACGTGCTAGAGGAACTCTTTCATAGCTCAAGAAAGCTTCATGGTTAATATGATAATAATGAGGGTTTGATTTAGTGTGGAAATTATTACATTTCATACAGAATCGGCAGCAAAACTCTATACTAAACATTTCTCTTATTTATTTTCTAATTTTTTCACTTCACTTATACTAACTTGTTTTTCTGATGTTTCCTAACTCTGTTGTGTTTTCCAGTTCTAGTTTGTCTTTATTTGGTTTATGCATTCAATTTAAATGTTATGTATTTGTAAATTGACCTTGAAAACCGGAAATGCTCTACAGTATATAAAAATGTAGCCTTTACATATAATACATTATAAAAGTAGCATTTAAAAGTAGGATTTAATGCATCCATTATGCCTTGGTATGCACCTCATAATGCATAATATGCTCTCGTAAATAATTGTAAACCACAGTTATAATATACACAGTTATAATATATTATAATATTTATTCATTGTTACACCTTTAGGAAGTATAATGCATTGAAACACATCTTTATATATTACAATGCATTTTAACTTTGGTTACAAGTACAGATGCTTCTCAATAAATTAGAATGTCGAGGAAAAGTTAATTTATTTCAGTAATTCAACTAAAATTGTGAAACTCATGTATTAAATAAATTCAATGTAGACAGACTGAAGTATTTTAAGGTTTTGCTTCTTTTAATTGTGATGATTTTGGCTCACATTTAACAAAAACCCACCAATTCACTATCTCAACAAATTAGAACATGGTTACATGCCAATCAGCTAAACAACTCAAAACACCTGCAAAGGTTTCCTGAGCCTTCAAAACGGTCTCTGACAATCATTGACATCCTTCACAAGGAGGGTAAGACACAAACATTCATTGCCAAAGAAGCTGGCTGTTCACAGAGTGCTGTATCCAAGCATGTTAACAGAGAGTTGACTGGAAGGAAAAAGTGTGGAAGAAAAAGATGTACAACCAACCAAGAGAACCGCAGCCTTATGAGGATTGTCACGCAAACTGGATTCAAGAATTTTAGAGAACTTCACAAGGAATGGACTGAGGCTGGGGTCAAGGCTTCAAGACGTGTCAAGGAATCTGCTGAACCAGAGACAACGTCAGAGGTGTCTTACCTGGGCTAAGGAGAAGAAGAACTGGACTGTGGCCATTGGTAAAAAAAAAAAAAAAAAAAAGATAAGAGCAAGTTTTGTATTTCATGTGGAAACCAAGGTCCTAGAGTCTGGAGGAAGGCTGGAGAAGCTCATAGACCAAGCTGCTTTAAGTCCAGTGTTAAGTTTCCACAGTCTGTGATGATTTGGGTTGCAATGTCATCTGCTGGTGTTGGTCCATTGTGTTTTATGAAAACCAAAGTCACTGCACCCACTTACTAAGAGATCTTGGAGCACTTTATGCTTCCTTCTGCACACCAGCTTTTTGAAGATGCTGATTTCATTTTCCAGCAGGATTTGGCACCTGCCCACACTGCCAAAAGCACCAAAAGTTGGTTAAATGACCATGGTGTTGGTGTGCTTGACTGGCCGGTAAACTCTCCAGACCTGAACCCCAGAGAGAAACAATGGGCTATCGTCAAGAGGAAGATGAGAAACAAGAGACCAAACAATGCAGATGAGCTGAAGATCACGGTCAAAGAAACCTGGGCTTCAGACCACCTCAGCAGTGCCACAAACTGATCCCCTCCATACCACGCAGACCTGAGACAGTAATTAAAGCAAAAGGAGCCCCACATGTAGAGTAAATGAACATACTTTCCAGAAGGCCAACAATTCACTAAATGTTTTCTTTTTTTCTTTTTGGTTTTATGAAGTATTCTAATTTGTTGAGATAGTGAATTGGTGGGTTTTTGTTAAATGTGAGCCAAAATCATCACAATTAAAAGAACCAAAGACTTTATTTAATACACGAGTTTCACAATTTGAGTTGAATTACTGAAATAAATGAACTTTTCCTCGACATTCTAATTTATTGAGAAACACCTGTATTTATGAAAATATATAATGCATTATAATGTTTACTACAATTTTTTATAGTTAAAGTACAATCTTAAATCAGTAAAAATTGCATCCTAATCTAATGAGAAAACAGCTATTTTATGAATTAATAATAATAATACTTTGTTTGTTTAAAATGCATTACAAGGCATAATTAATGGATTACATAATTTATAATGCATTACAAATAAAGGCTTTATGTGAAGTGTTACCAAAATAATAATAAATAAACTTGAAAGCTACATTTTTGTCACACTACACTGATACTTGTTGAAAAGCTTGTTTTGTTGAGGGACTTTGACTGAAAATTGTAGTTGATCATGACTCCACTTTTAATTAGTTTTTTAATTAGTACTCCCCAAACAAGGGTACATTTAAGTTTATATATCAAATATCAATTACTTAAAGAATAGCTAATTCATCTGTTTCTATATATATATACAGTATTGTTCAAAATAATAGCAGTACAATGTGACTAACCAGAATAATCAAGGTTTTTAGTATATTTTTTATTGCTACGTGGCAAACAAGTTACCAGTAGGTTCAGTAGATTCTCAGAAAACAAACAAGACCCAGCATTCATGATATGCACGCTCTTAAGGCTGTGCAATTGGGCAATTAGTTGAAAGGGGTGTGTTCAAAAAAATAGCAGTGTCTACCTTTGACTGTACAAACTCAAAACTATTTTGTACAAACATTTTTTTTTTCTGGGATTTAGCAATCCTGTGAATCACTAAACTAATATTTAGTTGTACGACCACAGTTTTTTAAAACTGCTTGACATCTGTGTGGCATGGAGTCAACCAACTTGTGGCACCTCTCAGCTGTTATTCCACTCCATGATTCTTTAACAACATTCCACAATTCATTCACATTTCTTGGTTTTGCTTCAGAAACAGCATTTTTGATGTCACCCCACAAGTTCTCAATTGGATTAAGGTCTGGAGATTGGGCTGGCCACTCCATAACATTAATTTTGTTGGTTTGGAACCAAGACTTTGCCCGTTTACTAGTGTGTTTTGGGTCATTGTCTTGTTGAAACAACCATTTCAAGGGCATGTCCTCTTCAGCATAGGGCAACATGACCTCTTCAAGTATTTTAACATATGCAAACTGATCCATGATCCCTGGTATGCGATAAATAGGCCCAACACCATAGTAGGAGAAACATGCCCATATCATGATGCTTGCACCTCCATGCTTCACTGTCTTCACTGTGTACTGTGGCTTGAATTCAGAGTTTGGGGGTCGTCTCACAAACTGCCTGTGGCCCTTGGACCCAAAAAGAACAATTTTACTCTCATCAGTCCACAAAATGTTCCTCCATTTCTCTTTAGGCCAGTTGATGTGTTCTTTGGCAAATTGTAACCTCTTCTGCACATGCCTTTTTTTTAACAGAGGGACTTTGCGGGGGATTCTTGAAAATAGATTAGCTTCACACAGACGTCTTCTAACTGTCACAGTACTTACAGGTAACTCCAGACTGTCTTTGATCATCCTGGAGGTGATTATTGGCTGAGCCTTTGCCATTCTGGTTATTCTTCTATCCATTTTGATGGTTGTCTTCCGTTTTCTTCCACGTCTCTCTGGTTTTGCTCTCCATTTTAAGGCATTGGAGATCATTTTAGCTGAACAGCCTATCATTTTTTGCACCTCTTTATAGGTTTTCCCCTCTCTAATCAACTTTTTAATCAAAGTACGCTGTTCTTCTGAACAATGTCTTGAACGACCCATTTTCCTCAGCTTTCAAATGCATGTTCAACAAGTGTTGGCTTCATCCTTAAATAGGGGCCACCTGATTCACACCTGTTTCTTCACAAAATTGATGACCTCAGTGATTGAATGCCACACTGCTATTTTTTTGAACACACCCCTTTCAACTAATTCAACTAATTGCCCAATTGCACAGCCTTAAGAGCGTGCATATCATGAATGCTGGGTCTCATTTGTTTTCTGAGAATCTACTGAACCTACTGGTAACTTGTTTGCCACGTAGCAATAAAAAAATATACGAAAAACCTTGATTATTCTGGTTAGTCACATTGTACTGCTATTATTTTGAACAATACTGTATATATATATATATATATATATATATATATATATATATATATATATATATATATATATTTTTTTTTTTTTTTTTTTATTACCCTATTTTGTTGCTTATAGCTCTGTGTTGTTTTGCTCAGTTTGAGTGCACAAGGATTCTGACTGACAGCCGCACAGTGTGTGTGTGTGTGTGTGTGTGTGTTTGTGTGTGGTCCATGTTGAGGCCTCTGTCATGTGAACTCTGTTCTCTTGAACTTGTTTGCTCTATCTGCAGGACTCTAGTCGATCACATGGATGTTGCAGTTGTTCCTTTGTTTCCTGCAACACCTTCTGAAGTTCAGAGAGAACGAGAGATGGCATGACTTTACCAGGTTAGGTTGCATTGCCAGGTTGACGAGAACCAATCATTGCCAATGGCTGTGTTCACAACAGAACACTGACATGCTACTCTTGAATCTGCAGCATACAGTGTGTATACAGTATGCACATTTCCTTTATGCATGGAGACCTACAAGACTAGACTAGAGCATATACTCAAAATGCAATGCATTTTACATTACATTTGAAGCATTGGGAGACACTTTTATTTAAAGTGAATGACTTTGCATTTATCTGTTATTGCAATTCCCTAGTAGACCATTCTATTTATTCACAAGTGGCACAAAAAATTATTGAAAAAAATGCAAAACACCCACTTTACTTCCAAGATTATAACTAGACACCACTTGCATGTAATGTGTGGCATGTGCAAATAGCATAAAACTGCTTAAAATTGTCAGCAGTAAACAGTATACCGCACTACATTTAGTAGATAATATTATTTGTAAATGCAGTTGTAGATTTAGATCCCCACAGCCCCCATTCGTATACATGGAGCTAATCTTGTGGTGACTTTAAAAGTGCCACTTTTCTGTTATTGTGTAGCTTGAAACTTAAAGGAAACCACCAACTTAAAAAATAAATGCATTAATTTTCTGCAACTGTTGTTTTAGGTTTTTCTTTTTAATGCAAAAATATCTGTTACTACTATCTATTACTTCATTCAAACCCCATAATCCTAAGTATTAAACTTAAAGCTACTAAAGTAAATGATATGTTGTACTCGCAACGACAATGTACAACATCTGGCAGTAAATTCCTGAGAATAACATGCATTGATGAATCGCACACAATGAGAGCAGGAATGCGTATTAAGATATTGATTTCATGTTGACTTTGAAACACGCAGCTATATTCTGGCACAGGATGGATTTAATAATAATGTGCTAGCTGATCTACACGGGCTTTTAAAACAAGATGTGATCTGCTCCAGCTGCTTTCCCGGTGTTTCTGAAAACACTCGTCACATTCACTTTAGTGAGTTTAGCGTCTCTGGTGAATGTGATGAAGTGTGAATGCGTTCCTCTCTTTGCTAACGCTTCACATTCCTGTAAAGCGGTGCTTGGCTCAGGTAGGAAGCGGCTTTGTGTATTGTCTTGATTAATTTGGATGGGATGGAGAAACATGGCTCGACATTCCTGACTCATCTGGATCGGCTCTTTCCTCGCTCTTCTCAAGGCCAAACGACTGAATTAAAACAATCCCGTAATACAGACTCTTAACAAAAGTGTATTCATGAATGTTTTCTGAAACAGCACTTTACAAATTGACCTTTCATACTGTAAAAATAAAGACCTTTCTATTATCCTTTACCTTGAAATCTTTGTTTTACATTTTATTACACCATCAACCAAATGGATTTCTTTTTCTGCACTGAATCTATTTTTTTTTAGAATGTTTTTATTTTTTATTTTTTTTTAGAAGTAGGCCAAAATCTCTCTTATTATTATTATTCGAAACCCATAATCATAAGTATTAAACTTTTTGGCATAACCCGTCCCATGGCTTCAAATGTAAATGATATCTAGAGGGCCCCCCCCCCCTTTTTTTGAGAAGTGTACTGTACTTTATATCAAGTTTTGACCAAGCAAATTCTTTTGAAACCAGGGTGTAGTTCCAATGTGTTACTGTGCAGTTTTCTGAGAGATGTATTTTTATTTGACACATTGCTATGTGCTTTCTAAAGTGTTGCTAAGTTTGCGGAGGTTTTTCGCTAATGTGTATAAGGTGAGCATTGCATGGGCTTCAGACACCTTGTCTGTCTTGAGGAAAGACCAGGTTCTGTTTATGGGTCAGAAACTCACAAGAGGGGTCAGAAAGACAGAATTCACTTGCAACGTGACAATGATGTGTTATTCTCAGTGCTGCCAAACAACTCCGGGCGGGTTCTCTGGTCTTAATTATGTTTTTTTTTGGCATAATGGAGCCATGTTTGGAATACACACAAACTGCTGTAGTTGAATGAGTATCGGTGGGGGTGTTTTTGTTGGTGTTTTTTTTTTCCTTCCATGAATTTTAATCAGGGCTTTTACAGCCTCCACGTGCAGCTAGTTATCACATTTATGTCTGTGCTAAAAGAAAATACACATATAGTTAACATGCATGTACTCATCTGTGCAGTTTTTCTTCAATTTCTGATGATGAAATAAATTATTTTCCATAATATTATTCCTTATTCTTAATAAATAAGCAGTCGACCATCAAATACACAGTAGTGTAAGAGCTTTTCTTTATGGGGAAATTCTATAGATGTCTTTGTTCCATCAAAAATTGTGAATATTGCTATGCAGGTACTTGCTGTTTTGCAAGATTGCTATTAGTTGCTAAAGCTTTGCTAAATTTGTTTGTTTATCATTTCATTTGTTTTTAATGCTTTATTTTTTTTAATTTTTGTCTGTTTGTTCTGGTTTTCGCTGCTGTTGCTAATTTATTTATTTATTTATTTTTAATTTCTTTTTGTTGAAGGTTACCTGGGTGTTGTTTGCAGTTGTTGAGCTCTATATGAAGCGTGTTTTAGCATTTGTTTTGTTGCAGTATGGTGTTCTGTTCTGTGTGGTGTCCTTGTTTGACCTTTTAGTCTCAACAGAAGAAAAGAAAGAAGAAAAACATTAATCTGATTTGGAAATGTTTTTCAGTCTGAACTGATTTCAAGTCTTTTTATTAATTAATACTGTTGTAAGCAGCATTTGTGCAAATGAGACGAGATGTTGCTGTAAATACTCCACACAACAGGACATGAGGTCATTGTAAGCCAATGACTTCGCTCTGGAAAAGGTGTTCAGGTTCTTGGAAAGCGCAGTGAATGATGAACCAATGATGTTAATTCCACTGTTTAGTTAATGAACGGCGGCATTATGTTGTGTTCACCCACTGTGTCACTGTTAAATCATCTTAATTTAATGATTAAGCCTATGAAAACCTGACACATACTAGACTAATATGTGACCCTTGACCACAAACCAGTCTCCAGTCAACATTCATACCTGAAAGCTGAATAAATAAGCTTTCATCGATGTTAGGACATTTGTACTGTGTTTGTCTGAGCTACAAATGTTTGAAAATCTGGAATCTGAGGGAGCAAAGAAATCTAAATATTGAGAAAATCATCTTTAAAGTTGTCCAAATTAAGTTCTTAGTAATGCATATTACTAATCAAAAAATACGTTTTGATATATTTAAAAAAAAAAAAAAAAAAAAAAAACATCTTCATGGAACATGATCTTAACTTAAAATCCTGATATTTTTGGCATAAAAAATAAATAATTCTGACCCATACAATGTATTGTTGTCTATTGCTACAAATATACCTGTGCTAGGCTACTTATGACTGTTTTTGTGCTCCAGGGACACAAAGGGTGGCTACTGGCTACTAAAGCTCGGATTCACCTGTTGTTGTTTATCTGAAATGTCACCAATAGCTTGAAGAGAATAAGTACAGTAAGTACAGTAATTGGCATTTGTGTATGTGTGCAAAGTCTGTTTCTGGCTATAGCTTTGTGTAAAAGGAAATTCAATCAAAATTTCAGTGGAAAGGATTAAAATAAAAGAAATCCCGAAGGAAAGCCCCGGACTCGTTGAGTCACAGTTTCCTTTTTAATTTAATTCAATTGTGAAACTGTGTTTTCTCAAAATGCGAGTGGCTAGGAAATTTTAAAATGTATTAGAAATAGTGAATTTCATTAGCGATCGCTACCCGATCCAACATAGCATCATGCCCAAAGGTTATCTCTGTTTCACAATGATTCATATGTGCCCGACTTATCCAATCAGAGCTTTTTGACAAAAGGTAGTCATCACCTGTGCACTGACCTTTCAACCTCCAGACCTTAAGTGTCCAGGAAATGACCCTTCCCTTTCATTGCTCTCTTCGGCGTTCCTGGCGTCTCTGCGCTCCGTTACGCCTCATAAACCGTCCTGTGACTCAGCGCTCATGATGCCAGAGCTACCCATCGTGCTGAGAGAGTTAAAGTTCAACTGCGTCCGGTCCGTCGGGATGCAGAGGATTGCCATGCGCAAGCGGTGACGTATAAGCTGCGTTTACAGATATGAGTGGGATTGAGTCACTGAGAAAACACAAAGAGATCCAAGATTGACTTTGATTTCCGCTTCATAGCAGACCTCGTAAACATTATGAGAACAGAACAGCAGGACGCCTGGATTGATGGAGATGCCAGTGACGTGAATGTGAACCAGCAACCGGCATCGGTCCTCGTGATTTATTCTGGATATGTGTGTGTGGATAATTCTTTCAAAGTCAAAAGGAAGTCAGTCAAATACTTCTTTATCTCATAATGATACATTTTTAGTTTAATTTTAGCTTGTGTCAATCTTCTGTCTTATAATTATGACTTAATTTCTAAATAATTTGGACTTTTGTCATAATTCCAACTTTTTTATCTCATAGTTTCCATTTTTATCTCAGTATGAGATAGTGATAGTGATGCAAGTCTTAGCAAACAGTGTTAATTACTGTTTATCTGTGTGGATAGTGTTGAGTTTAATCATGCACAAACCAACACTTCCTTCCATTCAAAAGTTGAAAATTAAATGTTTTATATTTTATTTAAAAAACATGACTTTTATGTCATAATTGTGTATGATATCTCATAATTGCAACTGAAGCCTATATCTACCTCTGTCTAATAGTTATGAGTACTGTACATCGTAATTTTTGCTCATTGTGACATTTTATCTCATAATATTAATTGCAGTACACTGTTCATGTGTGTAACTATCCATGCATCAATAATCTCTTCCATCCAAAATTAATAAAAGTCATATTTTTTATACAAGAAATATGGACTTCTATCATAATAATTCATTTTTAGCTCATAATTTTACTTTATATCAAATTCTACTTCAGTCTCGTAATTGTGATTTAATTATGCCATTGTTTTGACTTTTAGTATGTTTCAGTATCTCATAATTTTGACTTAAGGCTTTTTTTCTCATATCAGTTCTTATCTCATAATCATGACTTGTATATTGATTGTTTAATTGTTTGTTTTTGGCAACTTATGTCAGGTTGTTCATATTACGATTTAAGCTCATTTGAGGAACCTTTTGACTTCAGTGATCGTAAGTATTTTCATCAAGGTCGAGCAGCAGAATATGGTCAGATTTCAAGTCTTTTTTTTTTTTGCATTGCAAAAGAAGAGATTTTCCCCGCAGATGGAAAACGACAGCGTCTTTCCACTTCTGCGCTGGAACGCGTCAGGGTTTCTCCACGTCTCATCTGGACGGGATATGGAGGCAGCTGGCAGCTGAGTGAAAGTGGCCATAATGTTCCTGTTTGTAAGACGCTCACGGCGGTGTCAGCACAGGACAGCACGATCCTTCAATTGTTTTGTCAAAACAGTTGAATTCAAGAACAATAAAGTAGATTTTGTTTGCCATAATTTTGGTTCCACAAAACATTGTTGCATTTAGATAAAATGCAAGATAAAAAATGGACTAATCTGGATTTGGCCTACATTGGACTTGCTGTTTAAAGACATGCATCTCGTGAACCAGTTTGTGCAATATAATGTTAAATGAGTTTTAAGAATCTAACCTTTAACCTTTTTGTTTATAGGAAAAGTGCAGACTTTTCTTGTTTTGACATGACTTGTCAAAACTGGAAGTTGTGTTTGAATATATAGATTTTTAGTTTTAGGTAAATAGCTATTTTTTTATGTTATAACCGGACACAATGTGATTAGTTAATGGATGCATGCTTATGCTAGTTAATGGTATAAAAAGGAAGGGGTATTCTCATTTTAGAGAGATTTTTATTGGAGAAATATTAATATTTTATTCCATTTCCTTTAAAAGAGCGTTTAAATATCTAACATTTAAATCAGTCAACTTTTAACTAAAACATTTGAATTAGATTTTTACATTTTTTTATTTTTTTATTAATCTGAATTGAGCATTAAACTGAGGAAGTCAACTTTTTCTGGATAAGAAAACAATATGTGTGTTAAAGCATAATTATGGCTGAAATATCAAAATTATGAGATACTGTTATAATTATGAGATAATAAGTCTTATTTATGACATAAAAAGTTCTTATTATGACCTAAATGTCATAATAGTGTCAAAAAGTCACAATTATTACATGAAAAACCTAATTCACACAAAGACTGAATTATGAGATAAAAAGCCGTAGTCATTCACAGTTATGTCAAAAATGTCATAATTATAAACTTATTGCAATTATGACTTTTCATCTCATGATTATGACTGTCATAATTTGGACTTTTTATCTCATACTTTCAATTTATGTTAACTCTGGCTTGTCTTGTCTCATTATTTAGATTTTTGTCATAATTATGACTTTTTATCTCATAATTAAGACATTTTTACCCTGACATTTTAAATGACATTTTAATTCAAAACTTTTTGTACTGTATGTTATAAAATTATGTTTTCATATCAATTTCATTTTTTCCCTTACATGGTGGACACAGACTTTCAAACTGAATTGCAAAACTTTTCAAATATGCAAAAGTGCAAAACTTCCATATATGTTCTTCCTGTCTGGTGTTCAAGAGTCTTCTATGATCTTCTATATATTGTTTGGCTTGGGGCCCTGCTTATGTCCTAATCTTTGGATTTTTTAAAACACATTTTATCTATAATAGCACACTTCAGCATGCCACACAATCACAGGTATCATTCACGCGTGATCGTGACAGTACTGCTTGTCTTAGCAAACAGTGCTAATTACAGACAGAATGTCCTCATGAAAGGGCTCAAGTATGCATGCTCTTTGTAAACAGTATAATGAGTATGTATCTCGGTGAATGGTGTACAGTCAATCGCTCTGCGTGGGTTCTGTATTCAATAGCGCAGTACATTCTTGTTTACTTAGTCACTGTTTTGCACTGATTTTTGGCTCATATGACCCCCCTCTCAGCCTCTAAATACCCTCCAATATGATGGAATAACACAGACTTCAGTAATTATGGCACAAATCGCACCAATCAATTACTTGTGAAAGGGCGGTAAAGCAAACACAGGAGCGATCTGTGTAGCTCTGATTACATTGAGTGGAATTCCAGAACTGGATTACTTTCAGAACTGTATGTGTGTGTTATATGAGCAACTGAATTGTTAAAAATGCATGCTCAGATAGATCAGAAGTTTCGGTTTCCGGGGCACGAAACGTCCCGTTTTTGTCACGTAACCTCATCTGATCGTTTTGTATTGTATTCGCTTGCTTTTGTATGATCTGTGCAACGCGTGCAGTCACACGAGGACGTACTTTTCCTTCTCAAATGCATTTCTGAGTCTTACAGCAATCGGGGACCCATGACATAAGCGTACGCCGTAGCTCTGTCTAAATATTATTATGTAAGCGTTCCGTACGCGATGATGGACGGTCTGACGGAGACTCGCTGAGGTCTTTAGACGTAAGAATCTCCAGCAGTAGGCCAATGGCCTGTCTCTCTAAATCACAAAGCTGTAGGGTTCGAACTCCTTCTGGAAATTGAGGGAGCATGAGAACAAATGATACAAAGAGAGAGAGAAGGGAAAGAACAGTATGGTTGATACTGGCCCACAATCCTCCAGGCATTTGTGTTTGGATGAAAGATGCCTGACAGCTGCCGGTGAACGTGTCTTATCCAGGCCAGAGATGTCAAGCACGTTTGTCGTCATTCGGCTTTTAACGCCCTGTTTCTCCAGAGCTTCCCTCTAAACCCTGAAGCCAGCAGACGAGCCGAACACTCTTCAAGTCCTTCTAGTAACATTATTAGAATGTTTGCTCAAAGTATTGACTCAATGAAACATTTTAGTTGGACGTTCATCTAACGTTGATTAAATGTTACTAATTGTTTCAGAATTTCCAGAGAAAATTCAAAAGTAACATTCTGAAAAAGTTCGTAAAAGGATACAACGGAAATGTGCTACTAATGTTGACATAACCAAGAAAATACATTTCATTCAGAGAACAATCAGAAATAACGTTTTCATAACTTAATAGAAACGCTATCAGAACGTTCCTAGTCCTAGTTCAAAATGTCATGGCACTCGTCATGGATAAAACCATCTGGCAAATGCTTAAGTATAAAATAAAGATGTATTTTGTAATCCGTTACACTGACAGATACATGCTAATATATTATAGTGTCCACAGCCTGTGTTTGACTCTTGGACCGAAAGTAAGTATGTGTGTGTGTGTGTGTGTGTGTGTGCAGTGCTTTATTGTTGTGTTTCTTTAGCCGTGAGTGCAGCGTCCCGTTTCAAAGATAACACCGAAGCACAATTAACCCCGGCGACACTCGAGATGCGTTTCCTGGGGCTGGATTACACGTTCTGACAGGACGCCATGAGGGGCCTATTGTATGACGCTGTGTTTGTTTTGGCCCGAACACACCTCACTCGAGAACATGTGCAGTCTGAGTTTGGCATGAACCTGTTGAACAAGCACTTTATTCAACAGTGTCCCGCGGCCTTGCAGATGAAACCCACTTTATCTTGTTGTTTTCTTGTCGTGTCAGCTGTTTATTCAGCCGCTTCTCTGACGATGCCTCGAGCAAACAGAATACTGCATTATTTATTCTGTAGAGAAAATATTAACATTAAACAAAGTCACACATGCAATTTTATGTTTCTGGCTTTGGATCCGAGCACTCTTCCCATGCATTTTTCCCAATGCACATTCGTCGACATGAACACAAACATTATGATTTACAGGGAAGCATCAGAAAAGTGCTTGATTGATTTAAACAAGCACTCGTGGCCTCATGTTGATGTGTTCGGTTTGACTGTTTATTGTTACATTCAAGAGACTTAAAGTTACATTCATCATCAGTTTAATCCTTAAATGGCTTCAAATATGAGTTTATTAGTTGCTTCTAGCAGATGCATATTTCTTGCATTTAATTATTCATTTATTTATATCTTTCTGAATTTATGCATTCATTCATTTATGTACTGTACTTTTTTTTGTTAATGGGGCGATGCATTACAGTTTAGTTTCATTTATCATTAGTTTAATCCTTAAAATGCTTCAAATATGAGTCTATTTGTTGCTTATTTAATTTAATTGTGCATTTATTTATCTCTTTGAATTTACATTATGTTAATTAGGGGGAATGTATTGTTATATGGTTACATTTATCTTAACTTTAATTCCTTCATGGGCTTCAAATATAAAATGTTTTTACAAATATACATTTACTTATGCATTTATTTATGTATGCAATTTTATTTGAATGAGAAAGAGGTATTTAATCATTCTAAATGCGTATGTATTTTTTAAGGGCCTTAACATTTTTATGCATTAAACAAAATATTATTTTATTTCCTTTTAATTTCTGTTTTCTTTTTGTTTTTATGTTCTGGGAATATATTTATAATTTATCAAATATTATTTATTTAACATATTCATTAATTTACACTTTTATGCATTTTATATTTTTGCATTGTATTAATGAGAGGGGAATTTATTATATTTTCCTTTTTTATATATATAATTCTTTATAAATATAAATAAATTGTTCAAAAGAAAAGTGTTTATCTGGGCAAAGGTTGGTGCATGTGTAAGCAAGGTGATACTGTAGGTCACGAACTAAACCAGAATCTTGAGCTATTTCTGCCAAATTATGAGCCGCATTTCTACCCCAAAGTGCACATTGATGGCGTACTGTAACTGTACGATCTGCTGTGCACTTCCCTCGTTTCAGATGTGTGTTGATAATGACAGAGACATGCTCTACCCATAACCATAATTACACACATTCACACATAAGTGTATTTTGGAAGCGGAGAGAAGTGATGTGGTCAGCCATATAATCACATCCGCTTCAAGCATTGATCACTATCTTCAGGGTGATCTCCTGCGTGTTGGCCATGTTCATACACGCGGCGGTGAGTGTGTGTTTATACTGGACGACTAAACCCACACAAGAGCATCTCATCTGATTCAGCTCATGACAGATGCGTCCTGTGCATGAACACTGACTGTGTGCTGTACAGATGCTTTTCTGTTTGTAATACATCATATTTGTGAATTTAGTTACTTATGTATGTATTAATTTACTTATTTGTGCCTGTGTATGCTTACATGCATTTTTCTGTGTTTATGCATTATTTTACAGTACTTATTTGTGAATTTATTTATGCATTTATGCATTCATTTACTTACTTATTTATGCATTTTTTATACATTTATGCATTCATTTACTTACTTATTTGTGCATTTGTGCTTATTTGTGTATTATGTATGCACTTTTTATATTTTATTTATTTATTTTAAGGCATTTATTGAGTTATGTATTTAATTGTGCTTATAACATTTTTTAAGGTCCTAAATTATTTTATTTTATTTTATTTTATTTATGCAAAATATATGTATATATTTTTTCGTGCTCTTCTGATTTTGAGACCAAATTTGACCTGGTTCTGTTTCTTGCTGGGTTTACAGATGCTTTTCTGTTTGTAATACATCATATTTGTGAATTTAGTTACTTATGTATGTATTAATTTACTTATTTGTGCCTGTGTATGCTTACATGCATTTTTCTGTGTTTATGCATTATTTTACAGTACTTATTTGTGAATTTATTTATGCATTTATGCATTCATTTACTTACTTATTTATGCATTTTTTATACATTTATGCATTCATTTACTTACTTATTTGTGCATTTATTTATGCATTTATGCATTCATTTACTTACTTATTTGTGCATTTATTTATGCATTCATTTACAAACTTATTTGTGCATTTATTTATGCATTTATGCATTCATTTACAAACTTATTTGTGCATTTATTTATGCATTTATGCATTCATTTACAAACTTATTTGTGCATTTATTTATGCATTTATGCATTCATTTACTTACTTATTTGTGCATTTATTTATTAATTTATGCATTCATTTACTTACTTATTTGTGCATTTATTTATGCATTTATGCATTCATTTACTTACTTATTTGTGTATTTATTTATTCATTTATACATTCATTTACTTACTTATTTGTGCATTTATTTATGCATTTATGCATTCATTTACAAACTTATTTGTGCATTTATTTATGCATTTATGCATTCATTTACTTACTTATTTGTGCATTTATTTATTAATTTATGCATTCATTTACTTACTTATTTGTGCATTTATTTATGCATTTATGCATCATTTACTTGCTTATTTGTGTATTATGTATGCACTTTTTATATTTTATTTATTTATTTTAAGGCATTTATTGAGTTATGTATTTAATTGTGCTTATAACATTTTTTAAGGTCCTAAATTATTTTATTTTATTTTATTTTATTTATGCAAAATATATGTATATATTTTTTCGTGCTCTTCTGATTTTGAGACCAAATTTGACCTGGTTCTGTTTCTTGCTGGGTTTTGTTCACCTCTTCATCGCATGTTTGCTGTTGCTTGCATTAGGGAACGCATCCTGCCTGACATGCAGTTGTTAAGCTGGAGTGCTCCAGCTGTGTCATCTCTTCACTAAAATCATCTGAAAGGATTGCGACGCTGGGAGGGATCGGAGGAACGGATGGAGAAGCACAGTGAAAATATTCCTGCGACCTCTGTTTCTCCAGCAGCTGTAATTTCCCCTTCTTCTCCTGCAATCCGACTCCTCTAAGCTGGTATGAAAACACTGGAAGGGGTGCCAGACACCCGCTTGACGTCATCAGGGTTTTCCCTGGAGGCACATGGGACTTTACTGCACGTCAGAGGTGGGCTTCGACACAAGATCCCGTCTCTGCGTTAACTTAATTTGAGTGTTTGGTTTCTTACGGTAATCCTGCGCTCGCTGCACATGTCAGTGCATGACCCCATCTGCTCACAGGCCCCATTACGACCCTAAACCGTCTCTGTCCTCTTACTCTGACTGCAGAGACCGAACATATTAGAGGTTAATAAACAAAGGTCTGTGCTGTGAGCGGAAGAACACTTGGTCTTCTCTCGTCCATCAGTCACACAGGTGTGAACCGAACGAAGGCTTCGGCCGAGAGAGAAGCAGTGGAGAGCAACAGCTGTTCCAGTGGAGACTCTCGTCTGTAATCACTCATCCAGCTGTTCCTCCACTTTCATCCTAATCATCACCTACAGCTCAGCCTTCAAAACACAGTCAGACCCAACATGTTTACACTCTGAAGACAAATCAGTGAAACATTTCAGACGTCTCTTCTGCCCATCAAGGCTGCATTTATTTGATCAGAAATACAGTAAAATAATTAAATTTAGTACTATTGCACTGCAAAAAAAAATAATATATATAATATAATAATATATATAATTCTTCTTCTTCCTTAATTTTTTTATGGTTTTCTAGTACAAATATCTACAAATTCTACACAAAAAAATAAATAAATAAATAAAAATTAATAAATAAAATAAAATATTTTTTTTTGTTTTTGCTTAAAACAGGTAAAAATATCTGCCAATGGGGTAAGAAAAAAACAAAAATTATCTTAATTCAAAGGCTAAACAAGATTATTTTTCTTACCCTAATTGCAGGTATTTGCACTTGTTTTAAGCCAAAAATTAATTTTAGTAACATTTTCAGAAAACAACACATAATACCTTAAGTCATTTTACTTGTCAAGTAAATGCATCTCAATTCCAGGTTTTGTAGATATTTATAAAAAGAAGAAGACATGATTACTGTGGAAGAGAATCTTGTCCTTTCGGTCATGACCCACAGCTCATGACCATAGGTGAGAGTAGGAACGTAGATTGACCGGTAAATCGAGAGCTTCGCCTTGCAGCTCAGCTCCTTGTACAGCGACCGCATTACTGCAGAAGCTGCACCGATCCGTCTGTCAATCTCATGCTCCATCCTTCCCTCACTCGTGAAGAAGACCCCAAGATACCTGAACTCCTCCACTTGAGCCAGGAGATCTCAACCAACCTGAAGTGGGCAATTCACCCTTTTCCGGCTGAGAACCATGGCCTCAGACTTGGAGGTGCTGATTCTCATCCCAGCCGCTTCACACTCGGCTGCAAACCTTCCCAGTGCACACTGAAGATCCTGGTCTGAGGAGGCCAACACGACAACATCATCCGCAAAAAGCAGAGATAAAAATAATGAACAGGACCGGTGATAAAGGGCAGCCCTGCCGGAGTCCAACATGCACCAGGAACAAGTCTGACTTACTGCCGGCAATGCGAACCAAGCTCCTGCTTGACTCATCCACCGGGATGAAAACCGAATTGTTCCTCCTGAATCCAAGGTTCCATTATCGGCCGAATTCTCCTCTCCACTACCCAGGCATAGACTTTCCCAGGAAGGCTGAGGAGTGTGATTCCTCTATAGTTGGAACACACCCTCCGGTCCCCATTCTTGAAAAGAGGGAGCACCACCCCGGTCTGCGACTCCAGAGGCACTGTCCCCGACCGCTACGCGATGCTGGTGAGAAGTGTCAGCCAAGACAGCCCCACAACATCCAGAGACTTGAGGTACTCATCCACCCCCGGTACCTTGCCACCAAGAAGCTTCTTAACTACCTCGACGACTTCAGCTTGGGTGATGGACGAGTCCATCTCTGAGTCCTCAGCCTCAATGGAAGGCATGTCGATAGGGTTGAAGAGATCCTCAAAGTATTTCTTCCACCATCCGACGATATCCCCAGTTGAGGTCAACAGTTGCCCACCTACACTGTAGGTAGAGAACATGTTCCACTCGGACTCAATATCTCCAGCCTCCGTCGGAATCTAGTCGAAGCTCTGCCGGAGGAGGGAATTGAAAATCTCTCTGACAGGGGGCTCAGCCAAACGTTCCCAACAGACCCTTACTATACGTTTGGGTCCACCGAGTCTGTCCAGCTTCCTCCCCCGGCATCGGATCCAACTCACCACCAGGTGGTGATCAGTTGACAGCTCTGCCCCTGTCTTCACCCGAGTGTCCAAGACATACTGCCGGAGGTCAGACGAAACGACCACAAAGTCGATCATCGACCTCCGGCCTAGGGTGTCCTGGTGCCACGTGCACTGATGGACACCCTTATGCTTAAACATGGCACAGAAGTCCAATAACATAACACGACTCCAAACAAACACCACATTATTGAATGCCTCCTAGATTAATACAATTATAATTTCTTATATAAACAGTATAGTTTTTTTCCATATTTTTCAGTCAGGGTTCAAACAACTCTAACTTTGAGAGTCGTTGGCGAAAAATGATCAAACTTTTACATAAGTCTGAATGATCTTGAAAGTTTGAAAGAGAAGCTCTGGTTAACTTTACGAGTAATGGACTTGACATTTCTGATATAACCTACTGGATCTTTGATATCTGTGCTGTGGATGTTCCACTGTTCCAGATATATGATAGAAGGCCTAAACCACGCCGTCACAAACAGTGAAATGATCTGCACAAAAATCGGCATGCTGCTCTTAGCACATATTTCATGACAAATGCATAGAAATACTACATTTGCTAGAACATCAAAAATGCTTATTGTATGTCTTTAGATTTGTCTTTAAACGTATTTAAATCAGCCTGGCTTGCTGTTGAAATTAATAATCTTATAATAAACCGCTGATGGTTGTGAATATTTAAGATTAGGACAGAAGATTGCAGTAATAATGACAGAGTAGCTGTTGATTCTGCTGTGTGTAGAAATGTTTGCTGCATGCTGATTATCATCTGGGACCGAAGCCAAAACCAATAGCTTACATTTATTCTCTTAATGAACATAAAGTAAGTAAACAAACCTCTGTGAAGCTCAACTGGTTCTGAAAGCGATCTGAACTGTCTAATAACATTGATTTATTGAAAGGAGACGTTCTGTAGTTGTCTTTAAAGTGCTATATAAATAAATGTGACTTGATGTTCTCCAGCTGAACGCAGGATAGAGTCAGCTCTGCTTCTTTAGAGTCAAGAGAGACTAGTTGGGGCTTTATTATGGATAATTAAATGTGCATTCTGTAAATAATTACAAAGATTTATTGTTAATTGTGTATTTTTTATTTTAGTTGGTTTTTGCTCGCATTATTATATTCACTGCAAAAAGCAAAAAAAGTAGTATTTTTATTTTATTTTATTTTTTAATCAAGATACATTTATTTGAGAAGCAAAAACATAAATATTCCATTAACTGATTGTATCTTTGTCTTTATTTATTTTTTCCATCTTTTTTATATCAAAATAAATCTTGTTTTCTGAAAATTGTTTAAAAATGTGTGTGTGTGTGTGTGTGTGTGTGTGTGCGCACGTCTAAGTTGTAAATAAACAAGAAAAATGTTTCTATGCTTCAAAATTTCCCATTTATTTCAATGCTGTGTTTGCTCGTGTTAATTTTCTTACCCCATATTTATTTATTATTTATTTTTTTTACGTTTTTTCCATGCAAAAAAATCTATTTACTTATTTATTTATTGCTTTTGCAGTGTTGTCCTTTAAAACATGTCAAGCTGATTTTTCACGAAAGGCAGATGTCCCTCTTGACTCTGTGCAGTTTTAACTGTGATAGCACACGTTCACTGCTCCAGACGCTCATATCTTGACATTGACGCTGTCCACGTTCACGTCCCTCTCTTCCATTCCTTCTCTAGCGTCATTTCTGGGAAAGCGTACGTCAGGAGTGAGATATTAACCAAGGAACGGCCTCTATTTTCATTGCATTCCACATTAGTCTTCAGTAACTCCAGAACTGAATGAAGGGCCTTACGTAAAACTTGAACCTGTCTTAACCTTTAACCTTGACCTGTGACCTCTGCTCTTAACCCGATCTTAACCCTGACCCCAAACACTCATATCCGTACACTCAGGAATGTGTGTTTACTTTCAATTCGTTAAGAAAATACAGACAAACACAGCTAAACCTGGACCTGATTATCCCCTTATGAGTTTGTGCCACTTTTCTTTTTTTTTTGTTGTTTTCTTTTTTTAGTTTGCCCAAAATATCTAATGTAATCACCGTAATGTTTTTCCAAACCTTTATGACAGAGTTATGGTGAAGAGGGCTGAAATTTGCACATTTGGGTATATATATATATTCATTGTCAGACATGTTTGTTCCATGCATATATTTGATTTTAAAAATAATTTATTTATATTTATATTTTTACTTCAAAAGTAATTTTTATTTATGTTTTTATTTGTTTTTGTCTTGTTGTCTTGTGGGTTTGTTGCATGCACAAATATCTACATTTATTATTATTTATTATGTTTTTATATATTTTTTCTTTGGTCAAGAATTTTTCCTCACATAAATATTACTTAAAAATGTATTATATTATATTATATAATATTATATAATATTATATTATATTATATTATTAACACAAATACTACTTCAGAAAACTTTCAAATTCAATACTGCACACGTCGGATTGTTATTATTATGATTTATATATTTCATGTACAGTATTTAGTTTGCAATGATTTGGTTTGAAATTATTTGATTGGTGAGTAAATAACACACTAATTTTAATTTCTGTGTGCACTATGGTGTCTTTATTCATATTGGTGGCTTTGAGAGAAAGAGAAACAGACCTCCAACAAAGCTGTGGTTTTGATTGGAGCACAGCTTCAGACGAGCCGTTAATTAGTGGACTCATCAAACATAAAAGAATCAGGAAGACTGGCAGTGTTCTGATGCATCACATTATTTATCACACACTAATATCGCCTGCGCTTCTAATTGAATGTGACACAGTGAATTGATCAAAGCATGTTGAAGGACAATCAACTCTGTTCTGCTTTCTTTCCAGCTTCATCCATTTCCAGGATCCATCCTAATCTGACAGTCATGTTCTGATAACAGACATCAAGTCCATGCTGCATGTACTGCACACTATAGATCAAACGGAAGCAATTAGTGCACTACAGTCCAGATCCGAACCCTGGATTGCTTCCATCTGGACTATGAATAATTTCTCATAACTCCATGCGAAAACATGCTTTCCTGACTGAAAACAGTTCTGCAAAAGCAACATACACCATGACAAGACATAAGGTGTAGGATTTACTCCTGAAAAGTTTTACGCAGAAATGAAACATGCAGAATATTTTGCAAATAATTACAAAGAAACGACAAGTAATGCATTGACTTCAAATTAAATTTTGAAGCAGAAAGACTGAAAAAGTATTTTCTTGTAAAATACACTGATGTTCTTAGCTTCTAGAAAGCAAATTTGTGTTGAATATAATTTTATGGTCTTTTTTTGTCATTTTCAGATCTGGTCAGTAGCTGACTCGCATTAATGTTCTTTGTATGCATTCTGCTTTTGTGTTCAGCTGAAGGCAAACATCAGGATTCGATCAACATGAGGTTCATTAAATGATGAGACAATGATCATTTTTGATTTACTTTAAATAGATTTGGACTTTATCTCTATGTGCATACCATGTAGGCCGTGCATCCAGACCAAGATCAAACAAATAAATCAACATATTAACAGTAAGTGTAACCGTTCTGGTTCCAAAACCAAGTGTGTTCCCTTTAAAGTGCAGAATGTAACCTTTAAGATACATTGTTTCGATCAGATTCTAACAGCATCACATGCATTTTTAACAGATGCAGCAGACCCATAATGCATTGGATTGCATCACGAATAAACAGTTGATGCTATTAGTTCAACGGTATGCTAACAGTGAGCGGGAGGAACCGTCCATTCCTGCTTCCTGCAGTATTTTGCTTTAGACAGCAAACCAAGGTTTGGAACAGAATACCTTTATCAGCATTCATCCACTGTCCCTCTAAAGTGTGTGATTATATTAATATGCACACAATAATTTCTCCACTGTTGCTTCATTTGTGGAACAGCTACTGGTGTGCAGTCAGTCTAGCACAGTCTGGTATCTCTGCTTTTATCAGGATTCTTCAAGCACTGTTGCATCACAGTTAAATATACAAACGATGAATGGACAGAAAGCATCTGACGTATCAGGAGCTGTAACTGTACATTGTGAGCGCAGGCTCTTGTTCCTGACCCTGTGAGAGCAGAGAACAGCTGGACACAGCCGTCCAACACCAGCAACGCTGCAGAGTCACACTGACCCCTACAGTCCCAGCACAGCAACAAACCACTGCACTACAGATCTGACTGTGACTGTGCTGGAGGACTGATGCCATGATTCTCAGCTGCTCTGTGCTGTGGTTTCGCTTTGGTGCATCGCTATGCAGTTTCTAGGGTGTTCCGGGGGGTTGCTAAGGCGTTTGATGTGCAGTTTCTAGGGTATTCCGGGGGGTTGCTAGGGCGCTTGATCTGCAATTGCTAGGGTGTTCCAGGGGTTGCTAGGGCGTTTGATGTGCAGTTTCTAGGGTATTCCGGGGGGTTGCTAGGGCGCTTGATCTGCAATTGCTAGGGTGTTCCAGGGGTTGCTAAGGCGTTTGATGTGCAGTTTCTAGGGTGTTCTGAGGGGTTGCTAGGGCGTTTGATGTGCAGTTTCTAGGGTGTTCTGAGGGGTTGCTAGGGCGTTTGATGTGCAGTTGCTAGGGTGTTCTGGGGATTGCTAGGGTGTTTGATGTGCAGTTGTTAGGGTGTTCTGGGGGTTGCTAGGGCATTTGATGTGCAGTTCATTAAGGTGTTCTGGGGGTTGCTAGGGCATTTGATGTGTAGTTGCTAGGGTGTTCTGGGGGTTGCTAGGGTGTTTGATGTGCAGTTGTTAGGGTGTTCTCGGGTTGCTACGGCGTTTGATGTGCAGTTGCTAGGTTGTTATGGGGTTGCTAGGGTGTTTGATGTGCAGTTTCTATGGTGTTCTCAGGTTGCTAGGGCGATTGATGTGCAGTTGCTACGGTATTCTGGGGGTTGCTAGGGCACTTGATGTGCAGTTGCTAGAGTGTTCTGGGGGTTGCTAGGGCGTTTGATGTGCAGATGCTAGAGTGTTCTGGGGTTGCTATGGAATTTGATGTGCAGTTGTTAGGATGTAGGAGTTGCAATGCAGTTACCATGATGTTTCATGTGCAGTTGCTAGTGCTTTCTGGGTGGTTGCTATGCAGTTGCTAGGGTGTTCTGAGAGGTTGCTAGTGGGTTATGAATGATTGCTAGGGTGTTTGATGTGCAGTTGCTAGGGTTTTGTGAAGGGTTGCTAGGGTGATTTCTCTGCAGTTGGGGTTGTTTCGGGGTTGTTACTATGCAGTTGCTAGGGTGCTTGATGTGCAGTTGCTATGGTTTTCTGGGTGGTTGCTATGCAGTTGCTAGGGTGTTCTGAGGGGTTGCTAAGTTAATTTATGTGATGCGATGGCAATGTAGCTCCTAGGGTGTTCTGGGTGATTCCTGTGTGGTTGCTAGGGTGCTATTGGTGATTGTTGTGTAGTTGCTGGGGTGTTGTTAGGCTGTTCTGGGTGGTATGTGGTAACTTTGTTCTTATGTTAATTTCTTCCAAATCTCTGTGATCTTCTGCTTGCTAGATATGGCCTGGATCTCTCCTTCAGTATGCATTAAAATGCAGTGTTTTTTTTCCCACAAATTCTAGCAGTGACTAATATATCTTTATTCGGAGGATCAATCGAGTCCGTTCACTCTCTGTGGTTTTCCAGGTTGTTTTCTTGAGAGTTCTTGATGCTTGTAGGAGTTGCTGGTCTTTGAACTTGCAGGTCCAAACACGCCTGATGAATGAAGCTCTACTCACCTCTCCATAAGAGCAGATCCATGTCCTTTCAGTTTTGGCCCTAATTACCCATAATCCTCAGTAAGCCTATAAAAGTCAGCCAAAACCCACTGTTGGAGAATAGGGAGTCTGTCTGAAGATTAGAGCATTCGCTTCTCTCACAAGTCTAGAAATGATGTTCCTCATACTTTGATTTTGCTGTTTTATCATTGGTTGAAATGCTTTTATGTCCGAGTCACTGAGCGATGGACGAGGCCTTTCAAAGTGTCGGTTCCTTCAATGGAATGATTTTTCCTACTTGCGGCTGGAAAGGGAAAGTTGAAAGTGATGAGGGAAAGTTGTTGGCCCTTGTGATGTGTGGGTGAACATGGCTGCTATCGCCGCAGAACTGTATAAACATGATTCTCCATACATGTGCAACAAATCAATAAACCAATGCCTTCAGATGACTCAAAAATCTTCCTCCTGTTAATATAAACCATTAGAATTGTCCTCTATACAAATACGTGAATGCTAGCAATTCAGGCTATGCTGTATAGTTTCTTTGTGACCCTATATTTCATTTTAAGTCCAATTTTAACTCAAGTTCAGATTTTGCTTGATCTGCTTATTTTAAGAAACATAAATCAGTCCACGTTTAGTCATGCAAATATACTGTATCTACCGTAGTATAATCCTAAAGGTGAACACAAATTTTGAATATTTATACATTTCTAAAGTCTCAAGTAGAATAACAAAAAATCTTAAAGATTTTCTCCCAAAATGTAACCTTATTTCAATTATTATTTTTTTACATTTCAAGAGAGTTAAAAGGTCCAAAGGTTAAACGATTTTTGACATAATTAGAATGTTAAAGGTTACCAAAAAATAAAAATAAATAACTTTCACCAAAAACAAATAACACCATGAGGAAGTTAAGAGAATGATCTCAGAATGTTTTCTTTCAACATTATTTGAGAATGTATACAGTATGTTCCATAAACATTACTTTAATAATGTTTTATCCTAACAATCGTATAACAATTAAAAAAAAAAAGTTTTAAGAAAAGTTGAGACCTGTATTGTCCTACCACCCAAAATTGTGAGATATATTAAATTGGTCTAATGAGTTAAACTTGTTGTTATCCACCACAGTTGGTTTCCATTGAACATAATGCATTTTTGATTCCACTGAATTCATTAACTTTAAAGTGGAGGTTTTAGCATACACTAGATCCACACTAGGTTTAAAGCTTTTGCTCCTTCCTCATACCTTTCTCAGTTTGTAAATTTCAGGCTCTAAGTCATTCCATCGCCATCCATCGTCTCTGACAAGCTCAAGAGGTAATGATGTGGCTTTGGCCAAAAGCACGATTGTATTTACCTTGCTGTTCACTGGCATATGAAATCTAAGCATTCGTTAATCTAACCTGCTAAATGGGACGACATGACAAGGGTTGTCTGCAGAAACAAGTTTTCCAGCAAACCATCAGGCAACCAAAAATCTCATTAGCTAAGCTTTGCCATGGCACTTAAACTGCCAGGGATTTTCCTACGGGATCTCTGGATCTGGACCGTAAATGTGTTCTGTTGTCCCAGATTTAGAAGATAAAAAATTAAGAAAAAATTAAGATGTATATAGAAACTAAATGGAAATGCTAACATTTGTTTAGCAGATGTACAGTTTTCAGCAGAGATGATTATTTTGCGTGTGTCTCTGCAGATGTTTGCCAAACTGTTTTTTGAGTCATGCAACATGGGAACTTTGATTCATCAGTACATTATATCTACTTAACAGTTATTGTTTATCATTGACTGTACATTATGCATGTCATGTTTTCCAAGTTCCAAATTTCCCAGTTGGAAATTCAGTGTAAAACAGGCCTAGTGATCCAAATCCATTGTAGGGCACACCACCATTTGTTAGTCAGTATCCTAGTTTCCAAATGATTCCCGAACAGCAAAGAAAAGTCTTTACTCATTGCAGACATGATTTGTTTCATTCGTTTTCCATGCAGCTAGTATCACAGATTCCTACACAGGAAACACGCGCAACATCCACAGCCAATTGCTCCAAATTCTCCTCTGCCATATCTCACTGAATTTACATTTAGAAGGAAAGTGGGAAATAACCTTTTTATTTCTCAGAAATGAACTTCTTTCGAACTTCTGATGGCTGTTGATTCATATTTTGCAGAACTGAATTGAGTCTGAAGATGCTCCATAGATGATAATGCTCAAAAGGACAGGATGACTTAACCTAATAATTCACATCTTGATAAGGAACACAAAATGTGTATTTTACAGAATAGTAATTAGAATGGCATTAGTACTGTAAGTAATTAGTGCGTAAATGATGACAGAATTTACTTTTACAATTAATTTTTCCATGAACTGTTCCTTTAAATAGCATTTGAGTCTGGCATCAGTGGAGTTCATACAGTTGCTGTATCTCTGTCTCTGTTTGACTCAGGTGGATTCCTGTGTCGGAGTGAATCTAAGCTCTGTTAGAATCATAATGTTCATGGAAGGAGGAATCATAGAGACGCCCACTGTCTGATGGCTTTACAATGTGACAAAAAAACTGGACTGCTTTAGCTTTCATGTGCATTGCACCTTCTGAAGTTCAAGAGTGTGTGAGCCATCTAGCACAATAAATACTGTTCTGAAATGAAAAAAAAAAAAAAAAACATATATATTTTTTTAATAATACATACTTTTAATCCTCAAGGATGCATTAAATTGGTCAACATATTTAGATGGATGGATGGATGGATCATGGATGGATTCTGATCGTGCAAAACTGGGGTTATGGCTGTTTAAAAATCTAAAGAAAATTACAAAAATTAATAAAATGTATATATATATAATAGGAAATGTTTATTTTAAATTGTAGTAATATTTCATAATATTACAGTTTTACTGGTACATTTGTAATTAAATAAAACAAAATGTTGTTTTGAAATTATTATTGTTATTTAAATAGAAAGTAAAAATCTATTTGAAACTTTTTTATGTATATATAATTAATCTCATCAGGTATTCGTTGAAACATGCTTTTATTTTTCTCACTTAATTTTCTACAGGTTTTGTGGATAACGCAGTGCAATTGTTCAGTATATTTACGTGAAAAATAAATGTTAAATAAATTATGTCAAACACACTTTCACAGTTAGTAAAAAACTGTATTAGAGTTGGCAAATTTTCTCCATTCACCTGCCACATACACACTCATACAGAGCCAGAGCTTGACTCTGTGTTTAAAAAAAAAAAACATTATTATTATTTCATCTGTTGGTTGGCACTGTGTCAGTATGCACCGTCCGCTCTTCATTTCCACCTCCACACCGGCTCTGTGATGCCTGAAACCCCAGTGAGAGGAAAATTCTGGGAAGTGTCGGGTGACGCTGAGGTAAAGGAGCCCAAGCGAGGTGGAGTGGGCTGGTTTAGGGTGTGTGCTCGCGCTCTTCCCCAGGGGGTCATAAGGCCCTCCACAGAGCTGACTTCCTCTCCTGCAGGAAACCCCGCCCACTCCCTTCATCCCCCTCCACTAACGAGCCCAGCAGACGCCGAACTCAGAAAGCCACGAGTCCTGTTCGCCGGCGGTGTGGTTTACAAACAACACCCGTCAGGGAACACTCGGCTTGGTAACCAAATGAATAGGATGTTGTCTGCAGCTGGGATGAATGAATGAACTCCCCGTTCCCAGTTTCAGTCTTCCTCGGCTGTCAGAGCTCAAAGGGAGCAGACAGGTGAGGCCAGTTGTGGCGCCAGGACTGTGGATGGCTGCCCACGGCCAGAAGACCCACTTTCCACATTTAACCTCCTGTCTCCAGGTTCCACCGCACCTACCAATGAAAACAAGAGCTCAGCGTGATGCAGCGGCCTGGAAATCTCCACTGGGACGGGATGGCACCAGTGCTCCTAATTAATTTTTATTTAAAGAATGGGAGAGGCATTAACTCCCCGTCACATGTAGGCACGGCTGCCAGAAAGTGTTTTTTTTTTTTTAAATAACAACTTTGGAAGTGGTTGTAATACAGTGTATTTACTGTACAGTGATATATATCAAATATTTTAGTAGTCATAAAGTTGATTTTTAAAGTACATTAATAAATAAGCATGATCTAGAGTCAGTAAATAGTGTTTTTAAATAATCCACTCCTGTCCAGTAAGACCAATATTTGACCAATATTTTTGTGACATATCAGGACCCAACTCTGTATAATGACATGGGTATGACACAGGTATTACAAGGAGAGGGTGACCTATGAGGACATAACCCATGTCCCCATTTTTCAAAACACTTATAAATCATACAGAATGAGTTATTTTGAGAAAGTAAAAATGCACAAAGTTTCCTGTGAGGGTTAGGGTTAGGTGTAGGGTTGGTGAAGGGACATAGAATATACAGTTTGTACAGTATAAA
This sequence comes from Carassius gibelio, assembly GCF_023724105.1. Lineage (NCBI taxonomy): Eukaryota > Metazoa > Chordata > Actinopteri > Cypriniformes > Cyprinidae > Carassius > Carassius gibelio. The sequence continues at coordinate 2,424,631 of NC_068396.1, forward strand.
AACCATTACACCTATGGGATGAACACACTTTTCACAAAAACAAACGTGTGTGTGTGTGTGTGTGTGTGTGTGTGATTGCTCGGGCAATGGTGGTTGTTATGTAGTTTTTAGGGTTTTCAGAGTCCTTTGTCTTTTGACTCATCATTTGGACTGCATCGAGATTCATGAGAATCACACAAAACATTTCCATAATGCCTTTATTTCTTGGAAAACAAGCACTTCCCCAGTTCATGGAAGGCCACACGAGTTTATCCCCTAAGTACATGAGTTTCTGCTCCGGTGAATCCCTACAGGGTTATCCCCCATATCTCAGAGAAGTCTGATTCATCTGTTTGTTTGATCCCACATATGATCTGGTGGCAATGTGGGATGAAATGAGCTTTCTGAGATGTTGACCTCAATCTTTCCGTCACACTGGAAAGGAATGTGTGTTGGAGCATGTAAGCCAAAGATGTGGTCCACTGGTGAAGCTCCTTGATCTATCAAATACAAGCCACCAAAGGGAGAATCGCATTTTGGAGGAGCGTCTGGGAGTATTTGGTAGATGTGATTTTAATGAAGTCTTCTAGTCCGTGGCCATCACAGCGGGCTCCATGTGTAATTGGATTTGCCTCATTGAGTTCCAGCTTGTTATGGTCAGAGACTCCCTAAAAGATGCTGACGAGAGCATTGAGCTCTTGTGTGATTTGTAGATTGCCTCAAAGCTTGAATGTGCTCGTGAACCTCCAACCAGGATCCATGTATAACCAGGATCAGTTTTGGGACTTTCTAAAGTAAATGTGCTCAGATCCAAAGAAAAGAGACATGTGGTCAGGTCACCCATATTTTTAGATTCGGGGCATCATCTTAGTTTGATTTGACAAATTTTTTATGTTCCAAAAACTGATGTGTTCCAAACCTGCTCTGTAGAGCCAGTGGCCTTCTATGAGGCTAATTATGCCAGAAAATGCTTTGGTATATAAAAAAATACCAAAGGTACAACACCAAACAACTTCCTTGTGCAAAGGATCATGGGATCCAAAGTGTCCATCTGCAGTACCCTTCAAAATTCTTCATTCTGAAGAGCCCTTAGAAGTTCCCAGTTTTGAGCACTTTGGTTTTGGAACCACCCCTCAGTATGGCGGCCATGATTGTTTTCACTCCAAAGTGCCCATCGGAGGGTGATATATCCCATTTGGAATGCACAGAAAGAGTGAAAATTTACATTAATCCGATTTATAACTGATTTAAGTCAAAATAATGAGATAAAAATTCACAAGTATGGAAAAAGGTGCATTTATGACAACACAATTATAAAATAAAAGATTGAGATGAACAGAGTCAGAAATATAGATACAAAGTCATAATTGTGACATAAAGCTAATATTTATGAGAAAAGTGAAAATTATGACATACTAAGTTATAGTTATGAAATAAAAGGTAAAAATTGACAAAAAAGTCAAAAATATATAAAAAGTCGTAATTATGACATAAAAGAGGGAATTCTGACATACTAAGTTACAATTCTGAGATAAAGAGTGAAAATCAACATGAGTCAAAATAATAACAAAGCATCAAAATTATGAGATAAAAAGTCATAATTATGATACATGGAAATTATGACATTCTAAATCATAATTATCAAATAAAAGTTTGATATCAACAAAGTAAAAATATGAAATAAAAAGTCATAATTGTGACGTAAAAGTGGAAACTTTGATATCCTAAGTCATGATTATGAGATAAGAAATGTCAACATTGACAAAGTAAAAAAAACTCATAATTATGGCAAATGAGATATGAGCTATGTGAATTGTATGTGCTTGAAAGTAAAGAGACGTATAGTTAGGGTACAATCGATCTCGTTCATTAAAATGAACAAATCTTTATTCAAGTCATTCTGTTCATTTAAGTGGCTTTAAATGTTACACGTTGAACAGCTTAATTCCCCAAACATATCCACCTTGTGCAATCTTGATCATATTCCAAATTAAGAAACCATTATTATGCAGCCAAAAAATTTACAGGTAACATAAATAATTGCTTTATCTTCCAAGTCTTTTGTTTATTTATCACGCGACAGACACAACGAACGACTCGTTCGTGATTGACCATCACTAGTGACTTTTGAAGTACTTCATCCAAAACCTTTTCAGTTTACACCAGTCCGAAACAAAAAGACAAATTTGAGAGCATTCCAACAATGGGATCCAATTTTAGGCCTTTTGCTAAAGGAGTCCGTAAGAACATTTTACTAATGTCATATCCTAGAGTCCACCTAGCAGTAATGCTTACTCACTGGGGTGGTGTTGCCTTCCCGAGTGTCTATGATGTACTTCCTCAGAGCAAAGCGTTCCTGCTTCTCAAGGTTGCTTTTCCTGGTTGACCTTTGGCTAAGCTTCCATGATGGGGTTTGTCACACCATTCCAGGAACCAAATGGTGAGCCCTCCACCTACATAGGCACGTTTAAATCTGTTTCATGCATATTGTGAGCCAAACTGGGTGTTGAGAAACAATAGGGGTGTTTCCGGCAATACAAAAAGTTGATTGGGAGTGGTACATGACTAAAGTCACAATTTGGGAATCTGGTGTGAAAACTGAAGTGAGATGACATCAACCTGCAGGTCATAAATGGTGGCGCTCAGTAATGGAGCTTCATAAACTTCAACATTGTGAAGTTTCCTCTTAGATACTCCAGGCACGTCAGATTTCCTTCCTTTTCTCAAGCTTTGGTACAAATGTGTGCTGAAGGCAGCTTCCAGGGTCAAAACAATGACAACATAGGATGTGAAAACACATCCATTGCATCGGCACATTTTATGATCTTCTCACAGCACAGCTGGGCTCCAGAAATCTTGGCAATTTCCTGGAGGGGTCTGCTTCTTGACAGGAGTTTGAGTAGCATTAAAGCTAATTATAATTTCTACAATTGTGACTGTCAGACCTTGAATTCATCAAAAACTTTGCAAGGGAACAATATATAGGTCACCTGAATGCATTTTGAACAGACTGTTTATCGTTTCTTGTTCTTCTTTCGACAGAAAATGTCATAGATGATTGTAGCAAGTCACTGAGAACACTTTTGTTATCACTGCAATATGGAATCAGAAAACAGCTGCAGCATTCATATGTGACCTAGTTTTCCTGAGAAGGAGTCAGCGTTTCCCACTCAGTTTCCCACACAAACTGTGTGTCTCTGTCTGCAAACATCTCTAAGAAGATTTTGGGGGGATTTTGGCATCATCTTAGTTTGATTTGACTCATTATGCATGCCCAAAAACCATAATTTCATATTGACCTACCGGAGAGAGAAAACATGTGCCAAAATCTGCTTTGCTGACCTAGAGGTCTTGTATGAAAGCTCAATTCTGTCAAATAAGGAAAACAAGCATGCTTTGATAAATGCATGATTATGAGATAAAAGTCCAAATTATGACATCCTGACTCATACTAATTCTTAAATTATGAAAGATGTCCAAATTTACATAATTACATAAGTATCTCATAATTCCGATTAAATATATTTTTTAAATCTCCTGTTTGGGTTTTTAACACACAATGTGGATTTTTTTTTTTATGACAAATTATGTATTAAGATATATTTTATATAATAAATATGACTAACTGTAGTATCTCAGAATTACGGTGTAGTATCTCATACTTATGTCTTTTTATCTTATAATTTTGCCTTCTAAGCTCACGATTTCGACTTGTGACATAATTTTGACTCTTAATCCCACAATTACTTTTTATCTCATTATTCTAAATTTTTGGCTCATCATTTTGACTCATAATTTAAACTCAAAATATCAGATTTTTTGCTCATACTTTCAACTTTCATCATCATTTTAACGTTTTATCTCAATTTTGGCTTGTTAACAACGTTGTCATAATGTCACATGTATGTCTTTTATCTAACAATTATGACTCAGTGTTTCATAATTTTGACTTCTTATCTCATAATTATGGTGTAGTATCTCCTACTTATGACTACATATCTTATAATTTCAACTTTTATCTCATAATTAGGTTAAATAATGAATGAAAAAAACTGCACAATACACAACTTTTGAATGCATTATTAGCTTTGTGCATAACAATGCGATTAGTTGCACTTAATCACAGACAATAATGCGATTAATCGAGAGCGCCCAGCACTACTTATAACATATAAAGGCTATGCACTGATTTTAACGAGACAACCAAGGGTCTGCAGAAGATATCACCCTTCTGAAGGGATATGGTGACGTCTGTTTGATGACCACGCCTCGATATCCTGACAGCTAGCGTTATCATTGGCTAAAGCATTGAGCTCTGGCTGTCCTCCAGTAAGAAGTGCATCCCAAAATGTCATTAATTGCAGTTCAAATACAGCGTTCTGCTGCCTCAGCGCTTCTCTGCAGTCTCCATTTCAGATTTGCTTTTTGCTCCCTGGACGAACATCTGCAATAAATGAAAGCTTTCTATCATATGAATGTTGAAAAGGAATATGGTGGTAACTTAAAAAATTGGTCCGCCTACACGATGTGTCTGTTGGATTGAATATCACTGCTTCGACCGTACACCACTGAGCTGGGCTCGGAGCGAGCAGCGTCCTGATGGGAAAAGTAATTCAAAACTATCGAATCACACCAGCAGGCATTTACTGATGTTCTCAGACTTGACAGTGTGTGGAAAACCAGCAGTCAACCTGGATAAACTGCTGCTTAAAGACATAGTACAGTATTCTGTAATCATTAACTACAGTAACTCTCATGGTATTTTAAAGTCATATGCCTGACGCTGCTCTTTGCACCCTGTGTTTTGTTCAGTTTTATTTTCTTGCATAGAAGAACTGTTGCACTTAAGTGATATTAAACCTCATAAATGACTGGTTTGGAATGATCCACATAAGCAGCAACTGCACAAATAGATTTCATATGAAGCTTACAGGAGATGCACTCACAATGTGTTTGGTGTTACTATGTTGCCAATTTTAATTGGTTTTATTGGTTATTTTGATGACCCAATTTTTTTTCTAGTATTAACTGAATTTATAAAATGTTTTCTCACTTTGTCCATAATCTTAAATGTATTAAAATGCATGCTTATTACAGTGTTATCTTAGAATTATGTATTTACTATATTAAACATTTTAGCTTTTATTTTTATATTTTCACTTTTCATTTTAATTTTGAAGTTTTTCATAAAATGTTACTTAAAATAAAACGTTAAATGAAATAATAATAATTAAAATAACTTAATGATTTATTTCAAGTTGTTTCTGATGCAACATTTATTTATTTATTTATTTTTATTTAGTTTAACTTTATGTACTTAAATAGCTACAATTAAAATTTAATAAAAAATGAATAAATGCTACATAGACGTTTAAAAAAATAATGAAAATGTACAAAAAAATGTTTCCATGTTTGATTTATTTTCAGCTTTATTTCAATGAATGTTGTATTCATCTTAGGTCTTGTTTTGGTTAACAATGACAACACTGCTTCCTTTAAAGGATAAATTAATTACAGTTATAATATTTAATGTTTATTCGTTTAGCAGACACTCTTATCCAAAGTGACTTGCAAATGCCGGGTTTGGCCAAAAGAAGGTGTAGGAAAGAAACCTGTGAGATGGCTGAAAATTAATCTCACTACTATTTGGATCAGATCCACCGAGCGTGTTTCCTCCTTTCCCAAATGATGTTTAAGGTGGACGGATGAGCGTTGGCTTCCTCCTACGGTTGGGTTTCGATGAGGAGAGCAGCTGTGTGCCCGGCCTCCTCATTGCCTCGCAAGGTCTCTCTTAACCCTGTAAAGCCTGACATATGAAACATTAGTCATAAAAATATCATTTTTGGAAATGCAACCTTTTTTTTTTTTTTGCGTATGTGTTTTTCGTTGAGTATCATATTGCTTTTAATGCTCTTGTGGTCTGATATAATGGGAATACAAAGCTCAGTTTCATTCTAACCCTAACCCTAACCCTAACCCTAACCCTAAACATTCAGTTCGGTGCAAATGATGAAATTCTGATCCTTGTAACATAAATCAATGAGATCTTTATAACAGTAGAGCAGATGCTGACGTAAAATGATCTAAATATCAGTGGTCGCTCTATATCTCCAATGATATGTCTTAGTAAGATGAGATCGAAATGATTTAAGCATATAATGCAAAGCAATCCAAAGCTGAAGAGATGAAGGCTCCTCAGAAGATGTGAGATGTTCTGGAGGCTTGTGAAGATCATTCCTCCGCTGAGGAACAGTGAAAGTAAAGCTTCTGGAAACAAACGCTCCTCAAAAGATCCTGAGGATCAGATTTGAGACTCTAAAACATGATTGATGGAGAATCAGGTAAAGCTGAGCTGCTTCGGTCCAGTAAGAGTTCATCTGGAGATATTACTGACCTTACTCTGACCTTTACTTGATCACAATCAGGAAACACACGTGAAACATCTCTACAATTAGTCTAAAAGAGCTTTTACTGGATAAAAAAACTTGACAGAAAGCGTGCAGAAACAGCAAAACTAGACAATAAGATGTGATACAGCGGGCTTTATAAGGTTAAAATCTGTCCCTTTCCTTCTCATACACATGATGGCTTTATTATAGGACACCTGGGAATCTCCTTGGATCCTGTCCACTTCACCGTATCCTGCTTTTTGAATCGGACAGATGAGCGAGTGGTTTCCCGTTCTGTCACTCCGCGTCATGCCCACCTGCTGTCTCCCGTTCATTGGTCAGAGGACAGGGAGGTGAGGGACAGGGATCTGGATTCGGAGCCCGGGGCTTTTCCTTCCTGTGGTTTAATGGCCCACTGACTGGTGGCTGGCTTTCATCTGCGCGGGGGAATATCTCACACAGATCCGCCTGAGATGTTGCACAAGCCTCGGGGAAGTCCAGGGGAATCAGGCCGGATGGCAGGATGCACTCAGTGTTTCATCACTCTCTCTCTGAGTGTGTGTGTTTGCACTTAACCATATTTTGGAGCCAAATTTGCACCTAGAAGTGAACTTAACTTGACAAAGCGTCCTATTGGGGAAGTCCTCATTCATAAAAATATGATTTAAAAAAATAGTAAATAAATTTCTCTCTAGTAAAACACTCATGATGTTTTCAAAAACACAAACCACACACACACACACAAAAAAAGTTTCTAACTCACGATAAAAACCACATTTCTAACAAAACAATATAAATATTACTATATTAAAAGTTTTCAAACTAAATAAATTATTTTAACTTGGATAACATTTCAATATCAGAACAAAGCAATACATTTTTTATGTAGCGGTGGTTTGTACATATTCATATTTAACAACAATATTCAGTTGCAAAAGTGTGTGATATGGGGAAAAGGCTTAATATATTTTACAAACGTTTTGTGACATTAATATAACTTAGATATGCATATTTTTACTAAATATTTCTGACACCTAATGATAATTTAAAAAAAAATATATATAAATAAATATATAAATAAAAAATGGTTAAATTTAATTTAAAAAAAATATTATAAAAATAATTATTTTATTTTATTTTCATTTATTTTTTCAACATTACCAGGTGTCAAAAATACATTTTGTATCATTATTAAAAATATATATTTTTGATAATTTTTTTATTATCTACCAGTTCAAATGCATTAAGGTTGTTCCTAACCTGCACAAATTTCTCTTTTATGTTGAAACAAAAAAGAAATATTCTGAAGAATGTTGGTAACCAAACAGCTGACGGCAGCCATTGACTTCCATAGTATTTTTTTTTCTCAATACTATGTAAATCAGTGGCTACGACACGAGGCCTGCGATGCCAGACAACTGCTTTAATACGAAACGAAAGGGATGCCAGACAGAAATAGCATCGAACAGTTTTCACCTGGGAGAACGAGCTTGTTTACGACCGAGATCTCGGTTTCTCATTAGAGCGATCAGTGTGTATAAGAAACCCCGAGATGGAGATAAAGATGCTTTCAGCTGATTAAACGCAAATGGGTGAAAGATGGCAAACAGCTCGACTGTTTCACATGAAGAGGAAAAACCGAACAGACGGTCACGGCCCTTTTGGAAACCAGTCAAAACACTTTTTTCGAAACTCTTTCTTGTTTTATTTGAGGAATTAATCAAATGCAGTCCCTTTGTGTGGTTTTGACAGTGCAAATCAGGCAGTAAATGAACACTTGAGGATTATTTATCAAGACGACAGCTGCTGGCACATCAGAGACACAACCAGAAACATGACAGATATATTACAGTGTTGCAGTTGTTTTCTGCTTCAGATGATTCCTGGTCGTGCGTCTCGACACTTGAGGGGGGAAACTGCATGACAACCACCTGGCAACACCCTAGCAACCGATGAGAGCTTAGTGCACATGCACTGACGTTCAGAAGAGTTCATTAAACGGAAAAATAATGTTGGATTTACTTTAAAAATGTTAATGAAAGGTGAAATTCTGTAGCACTGTATTTCCTTGAAAGAAATCATTTTTACAGTACTTTTATATAAGTAGTTGTACATTAATTAGCTATTGTTTTGTACTTTAAGATTTCCATTCATCTGTTCCTTACATATGACAAAAACAGTATCAAATATCACTAGGCATCTGTAAATAAGCTTTATGTTTATGATTTAGGCCTCATAAAAGCACAAATAGTAATGGTCCTGTCTATCCTGATTATAAGTGATTTATTTTAACCATTTCGTGTGTTTGTTTTATTTTTTTCATTATTTATTTATTTATTTATTTTAGCACCTTATTATAACTGGCTTTTGAAAACCATTGACCTGCTTTGCCAAGAAAATGTATATATATATATGTTTTTGTTTTTTTTTTAAACTTTTCAGAAATCCACAATAAAATGGTTTCAATTCCCAGGGAACACACATACTGGTAAAAAAATAAAATACATTTTTATCTGATGTCTATTTGAATATTTTTTATTATTATTTTTTTAATTTAATAAAAATATGAATTCAGATCGATATTTAAATTATTGAAAAATGTGTATTTATTTATTAGGTTTGTTGAGCATTTCTCTCTCTCTCTCTCTTTTAAAAGATCTCAAGATTTATTTATTTTTTCTGCACCTTATAATAACTAGTTTTTGTAAACCATTGAAGGGAAATTTCCCTTGATCTGCTTTACCAAGAAAATGTCACCTGACATCTCTAACCAGCTCGAGACGTTGACCCGCTTTTCTAAGTGTTTGGATAGCAGATGACATGTGACAGAGGGGTTTAAAGACGACCGGCCGCTCTCTACGAGACTGAATGAGTTTAGTCAGGGGTGACAGTGAAGACCTGAGCCAGTGAAGGTGAAAAACTGCACATTTAAATGTCACTATTAATATCGCTCAAACACTGAGACTTCAGCAAACCGCAAACAAACACGTCACCTGTCAAAGCAACACTAACGTTAGTTTTATAGCTGTTATATAAAGCGTAGCAGGTTATTGTGGTCATATTTACAAGACATTCTGAGTTTTATTAGTTATGCTACAACATTTCATAATTGCTTAGTAACAAAAAAAATAAGAAAAATATATAAATAGGCTAATATTATAGTAGAAATATTATGCATATTATAAAGTGACTAATTTACACCAAATTAATCTGCATAATGACATCTGTCGAACAGTCCTCCCGTCTTCCATTGGTCAGAAAAAAACAGATAGCCCCGCCCCAAACTCACGCCATTGGTCAAATCACTTGCAATGTTTTGAAAATACGTTTCAGTGAAATCCGCCAACAAATGTTTTACTTATAGCTGACTGCATATTAACCTTAGGAGCAAATATTTTCATGTCTAAAAAAAACAGCACATGATGACCTTTAACACTTGATGTGAGGGGTTAAAAGGACGGTGTTTTAGCTCCAGGTCAGAAGATTCATTTCATGTGACCAGTGAAGAAACTATAACAAAATAAAAATGTGGTGCAATTATATAAATTCTGACACTAAACATTGCATGGAATGTTCAGCTGAGGCCATGTGTCGAATACCAGACGTCTTACAGCTGCGAGAGGTCAGAGTCTGTTTGGTCAACAGCATCGTCTCGTCGTGTGTCTGATGCTGTCAGAAGACTTTAACGTCTCGGCTGTGTTTGTGTGTAACATCATTAGATCTACACGACTGACCTGCTGTCTGATGAATACCAGTGGCAGGATTTACATTGAAGTAGATTACATTTTCACAGAGGATGTACAGTATATGAATGATGTAAAAAAGTTTTTCTAAATTTTCAGACAAAATTTGATCAAAGCTACACTGAAATGGCTTGATATTGTAAAAAAAAAAAAAAGAAAAACGATTTTGCATACCCCATTGGCTCTTGTTTTACTATATTTATTTATTTATTTACTTGTATTTAACTGAAAAAATTTTCAATGTAATATTTTAATTATTACAACTATAACTTTTTAAAATTTTAAACTTTTCTTAAAGCCACATTAAAATGGCTAAATATGGCATTTATTTACATTTATTACAGTTTTTTATTTATTTAATTTTGGAGCACCCCATTAAATAATTATTTATTTAAATATTAATATATATTTTCTGTATTTTTTTCCTGAACTAAAATGGCTTAAAATAATATTTTAGTACATTTTTACAGAATATAAATTCTCAGATTTTTTTTTCAATTTTTTTTTGATTTATGATAATATTAATAATATACTTATATTTAATTATGTTTTAAACATTTTCAAACTACTTTCTAAAGCTGCACTGAAATGGTTTAATATTTCTGTTTTTAATATTGCTGAAGGAAAAAAAAGTGTATTAATCTCTATTTTATAGTAATAATATTTTAGTGCATGGATGTTTATATAATTTTGTCTGCACCATTGTTGTTTTTTTATTTTATTTATTTTAGTTTTATTATATATATATATATATATATATATATATATATAATTTAGTTTTTTTTTTTTTGTTATAGCAGAATTTTTTTTATGCCATTTTTTCGTATTTTTTTTTTTTTATACCCCAATCGTTACCAGACTTTTCAGGCAGCATCATTACAATCACATTAGTAAACATGTTGGTCAGTCATTTATCAAAAGTCCTCAGTAGTGTTTTAATGACTCTTTAATGCTCTGTCCCATATCCCACAGGTACGATACAGGACGCCGGTCTGTGGACGACAGAGGAGCCAAACGCATCCAAACCTCAGCCCAGCGCTTCTCGGAAGTCACTTTCAGCACCATCCCACGTCCAACTGCCCTGGCCCCGATATTTGATGAAGAAGTGGAAAAAGAAAGTGCAAGACACCACTCTCTTCAGGCGTCTACTTTCTCTGCAATTATTCACAGTTACCTGCATTTGCCAAGGGGACTTCCACCGTTTCAGGGCCAAAGCGCGCAGGAACTGCAGGCGAGCTGCAATCCCAGGCTGGATGTGATGGGTTCGAGTCTCAGTCTGGCCCAGTTTCATCCTCGTCCAGAAAAAGCCTCCTCCAGAAGCCCATGTGCTCCCAAAACTAGGTCAGAGTTTTGTTGTGTTTAATTATGTTTTGTAAATGTGAAAGGAGTTGGATTTCATCATCCATGTGCTCTGAATTACTGCAGTCTCGGTCCAGTCAACGTGAACGGATCTATTTCTGTCACGTCAGAATGTATACAAACAACCAGAGCAAGAAGCCATTAGCGCTGTATATAGTGCTGCCTTGCTCTCCATTTTAAAGTGAAAGTCTAAAAAATACATCTGTTTAAAGCTTAGATGCATTTAAATACGCAACCTGTGCCAATCATCCTTTGTAAAGAGAATTGTTTATAAAGCTTTAAGGGCTCTCTGTGGTTTTTCCACCAAAATAAAAGCTCTGGTTTAAAGTTTGAAAGCAATAAGGACACCCAAGAATACTAGTATTGTAATTTTACTGTTTTCTGGAATAAAAAAATAAATAAAATAATAATAATAATTTATAATATTAAATAGTATTACATAGAATTTAAATATATTATTATTATTATTAAATAGTTTTTTTTTATAGTACAGTAATATTTAAACAATATATTTATTTATTGTTTTGTTTAACTTAAATCACTTACATTTTGAGCATTTTTGTCTACACAATAAAAACTCTGGGTTATTATTATTATTATTATTATTATTATTATTATTTACCAAGTTGCTGGTTTCAGCTTGTTGGGTCATTTTATTGGGTTGCTTTTAATATTTGTACCTAGATGCTGGGTAGTTTTTCTGTAATTAAGCTCCTGGGTAATTTTTAATGTTTGGTTATTTTTTTCTACCTAACGGCTGGGTTAAGATCGTCTCTGACAAAACAACCCAGCTGTTGAGTTACAATCATATTGCAGGCTTTTTGCATAATTTAAAGAAGAGAATGGTTCTCAGTTCCACCGATTTGGTGCACTTTGTCAGCAAAATAAAGGTTTGTATAAATTTTATTTAATTTATAAAGTCTTTACAGCAGTGGTCGTTTCGCACTGGAAACACCTTTGCATTGCATAACGTCTTTTTATTCATTATAACTGTATTCGACTTTTGTTATAATTTAATTTAGAGTTTAATTTAATTTGTTGTAATTAGGTTTCTCTAGTAATTAGTCATTACTAGTAATCTCAAGTAATTCGGTGTGGTTGTTTCAATTTCCAGTCTATTTTAAGCCGGCAATCTAAAAAACAACCCAGCATGTTGGGTAAAAACATTTAAGCCATTCAGCTGGCTCAAAATAACCCAGCATGAGTTCGGTCCAATATTCACCCAGCACTGGGTTGCCAAATAACCCAAATTTGGTAGTTTTTATCCCATGATTTTTAGAGTGTAATTTTAAGATTGCTGAGATTTTCAATAATCTTAATATCTGTCTGCTTGATCCTATCCACATTAACCCCATCCCCATTTCTTCTTCAGTTATAACTGTTCTCACTCACATTATCAACACCTCTCTTCACACTTCCAACAACATTTAAGCAGGCTCATATAACCCTACTGCTTAAGAAACCATCTTTTAGAAAACTACAGACCGGTCTCCATTCTTCTATCCATTGCAAAGAGTGATGTATTCAACCAATTATCTTTGTTACAACCTTCTGCTCAACAATCTGGCTTCAAAAGTATCTGTCTGCTTCTTTTGACACTGTTAACCACTAGATCCTCCTGTCAACCCTCATAAAGATGGTCATCTCAGGAGCTGCACTCCAGTGGTTTACGTTTTAGCTTTCAGGTACGTCCTTCAGGGTGTTTTCCAGGTGTGAGTTTTCTAATTGACATCTTCTTGCTATTGGGGTTCCTCAGGGCTCAGTGCTCGGACCACTTCTCTTCTCCATCTACAGTACATTATACCAATACCCACTCAGGCTGGATACACTTTAAATATAAAATCATCATTGCCAGTATGTTGTGGCAAATCACTGCATGAGTGAGTCATTGAGACATTCATTCAACCGATTCGTTCAAACGACTGATTCATTCAGCGAGGAAACCTCATGTGTTGATAAGAGATGCAAAACAGTTCTGCTGTGGCTTGTTTGGAACTATTTTGATAAATCCCGGAACTGTTGTGTCTAAACATAAGTTACATAATATGAACTTGTTTATTGAACTGTTGTATAAAACTGTGTTGATATTTGGAGAGAAATGACACTATTCGTGTGATACCAATTCACTAAAACATATGGGGGCATTGTTGTCCCATATCTTGAATTTTGTGTAAATTCTAAATGTATTTTAACAAACAAAATCACATATGCAATCTCTAGGTGTGCTTTTGTTTGGTTTTTGGGATATACTTGGGATATATAAAAAAACTACAATAAAAAAACAACCAAGGACGATATTATCATAGACAATACATCTCTACTAGTAATATATATATTGATCACTGCTTTATTTATTTATAAATTATATTTAAATAAACTTTAAAGAGTTAAGTTAGGGTTATAGGTATATAGACCACAACTTAAATGATCAACTGCTTTTCTGACTGTATAAATCACCATTCAGATTCTCCATGTGTGTCTTACAGAAGATGTATATCATGCAGGTTTGGAACGACCTGAGGATGAGTAAATGGTGACTTTTGCACAAATAATTTCTTCAGTGCGCTCTTCTGTTTACTTTCAGGCTCCTTTCTAACTAAACATAGCCCTTTTTGAATCAGTGTGTCCACAAGTATAGATTTGTGACCCCAGGCTTTCCTGTTTATTTCAGACGTAGCGGAACAGCTTTGCCAAGACTGCATTTCGCTTGTTATGGTTTGGTTTCCCGCTAAGATACCAACACATCGTGTTTCCTGACGTCACACGGACGAGATGTACCGAGTCGGGTTTCAGAAACACGGTGTTGTGCTGGCGGCCCGTGATTGAGTTTGAACACAGTAAATCTCATCTGAGAAGCAGGAACATCAAGAAACCCGGTTTATGGCTCGTCTCGCATGTAACCACAAATCTCTCTCAGCTGCTCTCGATTGGGCCTGGAGACCTCTTAATTTGGAGCGAGACCATGGCGGTGCAAGAATGCGTGTTGCAATAACAGACGCTTGAGGACGGGATAAGATGAGCTGAAAGATGACTGGCCACCAAGAGTGTCAAAAAGATTAGAATGCAAAACTCAATGCAGAAAACGACCAAAAGACCAGATAAACATGGTCATCCAGAGATTATACCAAATTAATATTTTGCCATAATTTCCAAACCAATATGATTTTTAATTCTTTAGTAAAAAAAACAATTTCTGTCTATACATTGCTCTTTTTCATGCTGGTGTTTGTCATGAAAAGTTGTTAAGGCACGGTATTTTGTTAATCAAATTTTTTTTTAAGTGACGGTTTTTGATTCCCAAACTACTGGACTGAGAAAGCATGTGAGACAGAGCGCTGTGGTTTCCAATGGCGTGACGCTAGACTTCAGCGATGTGTTTATGGTCAGTCTTAACATCGCATCACCGCAGGCCACAGCCACGACCTGATGGAGCCAATTCCTCGAAATCAGTCAATCCCAGCGCTAAAGTAAATCTCAGATGCTCCTGAAAAATGAATCTGTGGAAAAAAACAGATTTGAGCCCAACATCAGGATTAGCTTTCGGCCGAACGCTCACACTGCCAGGAACCGAATGAGTTGTATGGAGCGTTGTGTGTCAAAACAACATGTGTTTCGTAATGCTCACAAGAGCTCCTTCTTCTCATTATTTATTTGGACAAAGTTCACAGAGTGTTTAAGATGCTGGATGTTTCATATCTTACGGGATGGAGTTCATATTAATGCACAATCCCATTTGTTTAGTAGTGGGAATTATTATTATAGTATTATTATTACTGGCCTGTATTCCTGGTTTATACTGGATTATCAAAGTCTTCACATTATTTGGTGTTCATGAGCATATGTTTTTAATATATATATATATATATATATATATATATATATATATATATATATATATTTTTTTTTTTTTTTTTTTTTTTTTGACTCTTACCTAAGTTCACCCAAAAATGAAATTGTGCTCACCCTCAGTTCTGAAATGTAGATGAGTTTTTTCTTTTTGTTTCTTCATCAGGTTTTTGAGAAATGTGGCATTGCATCAGTGTCTCATCAATGGAAACAAATCTTTTGTCTTCTCCAGATGTTCACTGATGGACTGGAGTGCTGTGGATTATTGTGATGTTTTTATCAGACTCTCATCCTGACGGCACCCATTCACTGCAGAGCATCCATTGATGAGACACTGATGCAGTGCTACATTTCTCAAAACCTGATGAAGAAACAAACTCATCTACATCTTGGATGGCTTTTTAGTCATCTTTTCCTTTAATTTAATTCTGCTCAACATTTGTTTTCGGTTGAGAAGTTGAAGTATTAACCGATAATGAAGCCAATATAATGCTCTCCAGAAGTATGACACAACATAACTTGATCTCTAGAATGCTTTCTGAATTTTGTGTTTACAGTTTTTAGTTTGTGTTTATATTTGAAATCATGTGATTTCCAGCATCAGCTTCTCGTACAACACTGACAGCAGTTTTCTTGTGAGTACACAGCGTATGACTTTAAACAGATTTGACAAGCACTACTCATTTTTTAAGTGAAAAACATCAGCACCCTCAACACGTGTTTATTAAAGCACTCGCAGTTTTATAGCTTTATTATGATACTCTCAGTTTGCCAGTCCGTATACCAGCTTATTTTCCAGCGGGGATCTTGGCACAAACATTGCACTGGGAAAATATTTGACCCCACAGACGTGCTTATGAAATATTCCTCAGGAGATGATAAACTTGAAAAGCAGATTGTGCCAGCGTTCATTAAATTCGAAGGGAAAATATTCCACTGTTTATGCAGCTACAGCTCAGTCTTGATAGCTGACCCGTTAAACACCACCAGAAATGAATGAAAAACACTCAAAGCAACACTTTCCTAAATCGCACGATGGTTTTTCATAGCCTAGCGCTCGCTGTTAAATATTCCACAGTATAGCTAGTAAAAGTTGATTTGTGTGTAAACTTTTATATGTAACATCAAAAATGTGATCCGCTGCTTCTCAGTTCTGGAGGATCTGGAGAGGCCTAAAGTCTTAAAACCGAACCAAAACACGGATCGCATAATAAGTGTGTGTCCCGACGGGGCTGGAGGCAGACGTTTGAGAATCGAGTGAAAACAGAAGCTCAGTGTGGGATCTGAGGTTCCTTTGTTTACCTGATTTGGCTTCACGAGGCATCCTGGAACATCTGGAACGTGGATAGCAGCCGTTAGCATGCAGAGACACCGTATATAAAGAGAGAAATGTGACGCAGTCTTTAAAGCCAACACACATGCATGCATGCATTACAAAAAATGAAGTTTCATGGACATATTGGTGCCAAATGATTACATGCATGTGTGTACGCACATGTGCTTTTAAAGACCAAGGCTGTATTTATTTTTATCAAAAATACAGTAAAATTCTGAAATATTTTTGACATTTAAAACAGCTGTTTTCTATGCGAATATGTGTTCAAATATATTTTATTTCTGTGATCAAACCTGAGTTTTCAGCATGAATCACATGATCTTCAGAAATCATTCTAATATGCTGATTTGCTGCTCAATAAATATTTTTGATTGTTAACAATGTTGTCGTATATCAAAACACGTTGTTCTGCTTCATAGTTTTGTGAAAACCGTGATAAGCTACTATATTTAAAATTTGGGGGTAAAATAAAAACTGCATCAACGCATTTACAAGTGACAGTAAAGGTGTCCATTTCCAAATAAATGCGGTTCTTTTGAACTTTCATTTCATCTGTGAATCCTGAAAAAAAAAAAAAATGTATCAAAGTTTCCACAAACATATTCTTTAAAGGTTCTCTCAAAGTTATTGACAAACATTCTTCCTGTAACATAACGTTAATAGAATGTTCATTCAACATCTTCTGCTCTTTAATAATTTTCTCAAACCGTTAGCACAAAAACATTGTTTGAATCTTTTTTAATGAAAAGTTTTAGTAGTGTTTTTTTAAAATGTTACTTGTTTCAGAACATTCAGACAAAATTCAAAAGTAACGATCTCATTTTGCAAAATGATACAATAGAAAGTTCCCTTAATGCTCACATAGCCAAACATGTTTTCATAACTTAATGTGAATGCTAGCTCAATGTTCTAATAACATATTTTTGTTGAATCTAATAACTACACAACTTCTCATGGCAGACGTTTTTAAGAACATGAATGGGATTTATATTTCCTGAAGCCGGCTGATGAACTCTCCAGCCTGAACACACACACACACACACACACACGTTTCTAAACACAAACACATGGTGTTGTAGAGTCGTGTGGAGCAGATCTGACAGAACTGACCCAGTTGGCTCTGAACCAGCGCTGGTTTGAACCTTCGCTCTCCTGCCCTGATCCTCCTCATTATTTCTCTTTACAGGCGACTCCTCAGCTGCTCGTTTAGAGCTTGATTATGAACCTGCAGCGAGTGGATCTCACAAATCTGCTCTGAAACTAGGTCATTTGAAGTCCTCGTGTACAGAGCACGTGCACTGCATTCATACTGACTTTGACCACCAGGATCTGCTCAGACTGTGGAGATTTTACTGATGTGTTGATTCTGATGGAAGTCTACAGAAGTTTAGCAATTTCATTTTAATAACAAACATTAAGGGGAACATGTGTTCTTTGTTTGGATTTCATCTATAAATTTAGACCTATATTTGAAAAACCACCACATTTTTCTTTTCCTCTATAAACATACAGCCGTTTGATTCTCTTCTTTTAATTTCCAAATCAGTGTTAAGTATCATGAATAAACTATTATATAAATGCCTTTATTAATATTTTGAATCAGTTTTTTATTTTCGTATTTTCCATTTTCATTTATTTCTGATAAACTGATACATTATTAAATTTTTTTTTGATAATATTAATAAAAAAAACTAAATGTACTTATTTATTTATTTAGTACGTTTGCCTTTTTATTTATTTATTTGTTTATTTATTTTTATTATTTATTTGTATTTGTATTTTAATGTTTTTGCTTTGAGCTACAAATCCTAAATCTTAGTTTTTTGTTGTTGTGTTTTTTATTATTGCATTTTTCATTAATTATTTTTATGTAGGCCTATATATAGTTTTAATTCATTTATATTTCAGTTTAGCTATTTTACTACATCAATTTTCTACATAAAAATTTAGAATGTAGTTTTGGCAAGTAGCTGAAATATGAGTTTTTATTTTATTTCATTTCAGTACATTTTTATTTTATTTCAAGTAACGATTTTGTATGCTTTTAATTTGAGTTATCTTTAGTAAACAGCTCATTCTGCGTAAGACGTGTTTCTTTTCTCTCCTCTCTTTCAGATCAAGTTTTCTGCTGGTTACTGAAGTCTGTCAGCGAGTGAGATTGAGCGGAACAGAGAAAACAACAAAAGAGATGAAGTGATGAGGTTTATACATCAAACGTCCGATCTCCCACCAGCACACCATTAATAGATGAGCGGGAGATATTAGTTTTTAGTGAGTAATTATTTCACGGCTCGTGATCTTTGAAGCTCTTTCCAGTCAAACCAGAGGAGGAATGGCCGTCGAGGGTCTTATTTTTGGAAAGTCTCATCGATCATGAGCTCATGCTTGCACTCGCATAGACCTCCTTCATCAGGACAGAAGAGTGAAGGTGTAGTTGTTTGTGCTTCATTTGGAGAGTTTATATGTGAGTCACTGTGAATGTGATGTCGATTCTGTGTTGAATTTCAGATCTGATTCAGAATGACCCTGATGATGATGATGATGATGCTCTTTCAGATCTCAGGAGACCTAATCGAGTTAAATTAAGGTTATTTCCGACTTCATAACATTCAGAAAAACACACAACACTTTGTTGTGTAATTCTGATGGTATTGAAAAAAAAAAAAGAGCTCAGGTAAATAAATTTATGATAGAATTAATGAAACAAAGTCACTGAAAGGAAGGGGGACAGAACTAATAAAAATGACAAAAACATACATTTATTAAAAAAAATTAAAAAAATAAAAACATCCTAAAATACTTTACAAAGTTTAACTAAAAGACTTCACAAAAAATTTAACTTAATTAAAATGAAAACAGAACATTTAAAAATAAAAACATATCGATATATGTATACTGTATATGTGTGTGTGTGTGTGTGTGTGTGTGTGTGAAATATACAGTATGCCAAGGCTACTTTTTGCCAGTGCAATAAAATAAATAAGTAAATAAATAAATAAATACTTTACAAAGTTAGAAGAAAATTACAAAAAAAAAAAAAAAGAATGCATATAAAACATATTTAAAATACAATCTTTATACTAGAAAAAAAAAAAAAAAAAAAAAAACTAACTTCCTTTACAATGTTTTTACAAATGTTGCTACGGTTATACTAAAATTATACTAAAATGAAACAACTGAAACAATCTCTAAAAAATAGGTATTGATGTCTTTGACCATGTTAGATAGATAGATAGATAGATAGATGGATGGATGGATGGATGGATGGATGATGGATGGATGGATGGATGGATGGATGGATGGATGGATGGATGGATGGACGGATGGACGGACGGACGGACAGACAGACAGACAGACAGACAGATAGATAGATAGATAGATAGATAGATAGATAGATAGATAGATGGATAGATAGATGCGTCTCTGGTGGAGACGTGTGTGAGACTGGAGGGATAATGCGGCTCTGTTTGGTCTCGTGGGTCTCTGTGTGACGCAGTGCTGCTTTAGCTTCACATTTGGCTCACACATGTTCTCCCTCAGGGCTCTACTGGACCCGGGTGAGAACAGGACCACAGACCGCAACAACACTGAGCGCCTGAAGAATGGCCTTCCTCTGCACACTGGAGGCGAACGAGAGCTGAGACGGCAAAACCTCATTCTCTTACTCCTGTCCTCCGGGTCTTGTTTACGTGTGTAGCTCTGAGTTCATCCATATGCTAGTGGACTACTACAGTTCATTAATAATCAAATAATACTTCAACATTGCTTTGACATAATCAAAAGATAATATTTATTTACTTTAGTCAAAAGGCAGAGGATATCGAGACTCATTTATAAGGCTCATTTTTATGTATTTTTCTTGTTTCTCTATTACTTTTAGCCAAATGACAGAAGATTTACTTATTTATTTTACATTTAGCCAAATAGCAGAAGATATAAAGGCTTATTTATTTATTTACTTATTTATTCATTCATTTATTAATTTATTTATTTTAGATTTAGTCAAATGGCAGCTGTCAAGACTTTTTACATAATTCTATTTATTTGTTTATTTATTTTACATTAATTATAATTTATTTTCATTTATCGATAAAACAAACAATATCAAAACAAATGTTCAAGGCATTTTTATTAGTTTGTTTGCATGTTTGTTTGTCTGTTTTCAGTAATTAATATAATATGATATTGACAGCATTACATTGTCATATTATCAGATGCATATCATTATTTATTTATTTAACATTTAGCCAAATGGCAGAAGATATCAAGTCTTATTTTCAATAATTTATTTATGTATTTATTTATATACTTACCTACCTACATAGCTGATTTTCAGAAGACATCATGACTTTTTAAATTTAATTTTATGCATTTATTTTACATTTATCCAAAACAACAAAACCGTAGATATCACAACTTATTTTCAGAGATTGTTTTAAGCATAAACCTCTCTGAATGTATGGTTTTGTTTCTTATTTGCAGTGTAAATGAAAAGCTCAGCACCGCGGAAGACCAAACTTTTAAAAGTTTACTTAAACCTTTATCTGGTCATAAGTTAATCACAGAGCGATTCCCCCAGACTTCCTCGGTAAACACAGGCTTGCTGATATGAATTAGAAACGTGACCTTCTCTTCAGAGGAGGCGGAAAGCCGTCCGTCTGAAGTCTGCCATTAGATCTGTAATGTGGAGTTCATTACCGAGAGGCTTTATAGGTGCATATTCTCTCTTTTGGAGGATAAATCAGGGCTTCGTCATGTTACTGGAGTCATGTGCACAGCTACATGTGCTATCCGTGAATAATTTCCTCCAAGATCCCCTGAACATTACGGATGATTAAAACGTCTGCTGTTTTCACAAAACCTTCCTGTGCTCTTTTCTCATGTTAAAATATGAATCGAATAAATGTTCTTCCAGTAACATTCATAGAATCACTTTAGAATCATTCATGGAACTTCTTCTGTAACAGTTCTTTGAAACATTTGTTTTTAAATGTATCTGCTGGTTTTTAGAATGTTCACAGAACAAAGTAACATTCTCATAATGTTTGCAAAATGATACAATGGAACGTTTCCTTAACGTTCATCTAAACAAGGAAAAAAGGTTTAAAACATTTTGTAAAACTGGAGATTTAATGGGACAAGGACGTTTCGAAATAACATTTTCTAAAAAAACAATTTAGCAAAACAAACCATATTTTCATAAATTAACATTTTAAAGTCAATGTGATTTAAATGCATCGATTAATCATCCATTAGTTCTGATTTAATTTGAACAAAAATATATTTGTGTTGGCCTAAAAACCGGCAGGGTTTGGTGGTTTGAGTTAGAAGTGTCTTAATGCTGGATCTGTTTTATCTTTTGTCTTCTCCAGATGTTCACTGATGGACTGGAGTGCTGTGGATTATTGGGAGGTTTTTATCAGACTCTCATTCTGACGGCACCCATTCACTGCTGAGCATCTATTAGTGAGATAGTGAAGTGTGTTGAAATCTAATCTGAGATCTTCTTCTCCAGACGTCTTCTGTGTGGTGTTTTTATGAAAAGATTCATTTAATCAGTGGAAGAGAACACGCTGTTAAACACTGTTGAAGGAACAGGACAGTCCGTCCAACCACAGCTGCTGTGTCCAAACCGATGAGACACAACGAACATCTGCGCTGCCAAAACTGATATTTATGAGGAAAAAATACTGAAGGTAAAACTAAACTGAGTGATGCTTGCCAGTTCAAAACCCATCGCCGTGGTGCTAGAGTGCTGGAAACGGTTGCCAGGGTGTTGTTATGTGGTTTCTAAGGACCTCAGAGTCAGAGGTTGCTAGAATCTAAGTTTCATCGTCCAGAATGTAACAATGGCAATATTAATCACAGTTAAGAAGGGTGTTATTTTTAGTGACATTTTAGTGAACATATTAATAATATAATGGAAATTTTAATAATAGTAAAATTAGATATACAATTTTTATATATTATTTTATTTATTAATTCATTCATTCTTAATGCATTTTTTTAATTACTATGTTTTATTATTCTTACTTATTGAGACTATTTTATGATTAATTTTAAATCCCTTTTTTTTGTACAGCACTTGGGCTTTTTTATTTAGGGATTCTTCTTTGTTCTGAATACATTTAAAATTATTATTTTTAATTTTTTTAATTATATAAATATATATTTATATATAAATATATATATATATATATATATATATATATATATATATATATATATATATATATATATACATATGTGTGTGTGTGTAATTAATTACATTTATTGCATTACATTAATTTTTTTACATTTATTATATTATTACACACACTCACACACACATCTGTTCTTTCTGTTGCTTTATTAAATATATTGTATACATTATTTTAGTTTTTATGATTTTTTTAATTCTTTATAATTTTTTATTTTTTTTATTTACACTTAGAATTACCATTGTGCATGAAAACTTCCAAACACAGTCAGCTCCATGCATCTGAACAGAAATGCACTCGTGGGAAGGCGTTGAGCATCACGTTGGGTCGGTTCCCATGCACCGATCTGATGTCCCACTCTCAAAAAAGCTCATTGGCTGCTCCTGATGGGCCATAAAGTGCACTTTAGTTTGGCTTGTGTGCTGTAGCTGTAAAGTTTGATCGCCGCAGGCAGAGATTTTCTCAATCCCACTAGATTTCCTCTCGTTTCCATTGACTGACCTCACCGATGTCAGAGATCCTCCACCTGACCTGTGTGATCCTGACCTCTACACATCAGCTAAACTCTTCCAGACCTCCGGCGCTGCCTTTCTGATTCTTTCTGTTGCTTTATTAAATCCAGCAGACAGGGAATCCTGTCAAGGTTCTCTCACAGTTATGAACTAATGTTCTTCCAGTAACAATTTTTAGAATGTTTGTTCAAAGTCATCTGGTCTGTAATAATGTTCTCAAAACATTAGCACAAAAACATTATCTATGCATCTTAAATATAACTTTTTTTCTGAAGCATTTTAGTTGGATGTTTATCCAAAAATGTTTAAATGTATCTACTTGTTTAAGAACGTTCAGAGAACATTCAAAAGTAATGCTTCCATGTTCGCAAAATTATTATTGCGTTTGTTGTTGTTGTTTTGCAAGTACAAATAACATCATTAGGACGTTGATTTCAGAACATTTTCTCAACGTCACGAGAACGTATATAAAGCATTACTAAAGTTATAAGAACAATCCATAAACATTTCTTTAAAAACGTTATCTCATAACATTTATGTAGCTTTTAAAAAACCATTAGTGAAACTACACACATGAATCGTGAATCGTCATAAGTGAGTCTGTTGCTCCTGATGCTCCAGAGGACAGTGCTGTAAACCTGTGCCCTCACACGCCATCATTAACCAGCAAAACAAGCCGCTCTGCCATTTATTAGCCCTGTGGTGGAAGTAGGCCAAACTTCTGTTTATAGAGGCAGTAAAGTCAGGATTTGAGCCGTCTTTCAGCGCTCCGCGAATCGTCTCTCAGTGCTAGTATAACGCCGGCTTGACTTTAACACGCAGCAGCTGAAGAAGGAACACTCAAAAACTCTCTACAGATGGATAATCCACTCACCTCTCATCTGACCTCCTTCCTTTAATAACTCTTGATTAGTAGCCAGCCATCACTGTTGCTCATGCTAGGGGCAGAGATTTAAACAAACCCCTAAACTTAGTATTAAACTTCCTGTACTGAGGATGATTCAAATATGCGTCAAAATCCTTGAACTGAGTAGTAGGATTTTTTAAAGAGGATTGTAAGGAACATTTTTACAATTATGAAAGGTTATGAAATGTTTGATGGAACTGGCTGGAAGACCTGCTGAGAAAGCATTGGATAGAACAAGAGCTTGAACAAGGAGTTGTGAAGCATGTTCCCGAAAGAAAGGGCCTGATCGTCTTGATGCTGAATAAAGCAAACAATTTTTAGCAGTTTTAGCAATGTGGTCTGAGAAAGTCTGCTGATCATCAATCATAACTCCAAGGTTCTTGGCTGTTTTTGTAGGAGTTATGATTGATGTTGAAATTGTGATTAAACAATGGGTTTGTTAAAACCACAGGCAGTTCTGTCTTGACAAGGTTGAGTTGAAGGAGATGGTCCTGCAACCAGCAAGAAATTAATTTTAGACAAACTGAGATGCGAGCATCTATGATCGGATAAACAGGATGGAATGAGAGGTAGAGCTGAGTGTCATCAGCATTGCAGTGATATGAAAATCCATGTTTCTGAATGACAGAACCTAATGATGTCATGCAGACAGAGAAAAGAAGTGGTCCGAGAACTGAGCCCTGAGGCACCCCAGTAGCTAGATGTTGCAATTTGGACAGCTAACCCACATTTAATTGCTTAAATATATATATTATATTGCACTGTGAGAAACAATTCTCTAAAATAGCTACTGGTTATTTCCTGCTAAGATATTATCTGTTAAGTTTACATAAATTTCCTTCAAACTAACACAGTTGAAAATACAGGTAAAAAATCAATTAGAAATGAATGAATAGAAAATAATAGGAACACTAACAGTTCGGTTTAAGAAGAAAATAAAGTTACACAACACTCACATTAAAAATGCCTTCATGCAAGCTATGCTTGTTTTTCCTTCTCTTTCTCCATCTCTGCTGAAGATGATGGACAGCATGGTGCCATAAATCCAGTGGCTCACAGAGCCTCGCTGTGATAAATTCACAGCATAGGTTTCTCCTGCGCACCGCTGTAAATCTGTCTCCATCGCCCCCATCGAGCTATCGTTTATACACCAACACCCCGCAGTGACTCCCAATACCTGCAACCACAGACATCACCTGTGAAAATTACTACAAATTCCAGCCGCACCCCGTTCATCTAACAAATGGTTTCCCTCATGGACACATACTAATTTAATAAGTGACTAGACTGGTCTCTTTCAGTCATATTCTTCAGTGGCCGTGACAATAATCAGGACACCTGTGCATTAACTGCAATCTTTGGAATCCTCGTGACAGCATATGGAACATTTTTGTAATTTTACTGGAATATTTTTAGTCATTACTCATATTTCTACAGTACTAACATCTATGAACTGCCATAAAGGAAGTTGTTGGGAATTGACTTTATGATGACAGTAAAGGTCATTGCACACTCTGGTCATTCCTGCACACCAAACACAGTAAATAAATTATTATTATTATTTGCATTAATTAATTGATTGATTGATTGATTGATTTATTTATTGTTAATAAAAGTATTTATTTTTTTAATGTGAGATTGGTTGCAAATTTTTTTTTGTAAATATTTTAAAATGGTAAATATTCATCAGCAGATATCTTAGTAGTATTTTAATTAAATAAAATATAGAATTAAATATGCTGAATTACATTGAATTAAAATGAAAATCCTCTTAGTTATATATATATATATATATATATATATATATATATATATATATATATATATATATATATATATATATATATATATATATATATATATATATATATATATAAATCAGTATTATTTAGACTATTATATATTTAACTGCATTGATGAGAAAAAAATAGATGATGAAAAAATATTATATTATATTATATTATATTATATTATATTATATTATATTATATTATATTATATTATATTATATTATATTATATTATATTATATTATAAATCCACTCTCATTGTGTTGACAGAAACTCAGACGAGAGAAAGTAACCCTTCTGTGCTTCACAAGTACAAGTGCTCTAAAGAAGCATCTGTGCTGTTGAAGTGCTTTGAAGCGCATGTTTATGAGCTTTAGAACGAGTTCTGCTGATGTTTCAGTGCCAGCCGATCTCTCATAAAGCTCTCCACACAGCTCAGCGTCTCCAGAGAAGAGCAGAACATCCTGAACAAAGCACCCTAAATAAAGCACGCAGCTGGCATCAATGAACGCGCGCAGCTTTCTAATACAGAGAGTCAGACACTTCATACATTTAATCCAAGTTATAACTCCAGCCTCATAAAAGCATCGCTGCGACCATAGAGACGGATCTAGGAACTGAACGTTTGGCTCAGAGGAGAACTGCACACATTTTACAGCTCCTTGCAGTTTAAGATCTTCATATGAACCTCTCTTAAAGGTCACACGCCAGTGGAAAGATGCTGACTCTTTAAAGTTCACTGAGAAATTAATATTCTGGTATCATATGCTCATGTTGTTCTGAACCCATCACACTGAACTTTACTACAGCAGGAAAAGAAAAAAACACAAAAAACAACTTTCTAAGAACATTCTAGCAAGGTTCTCTCAAAGTTATGCACAATTATAGAACGTTTGTTCAAAGCTGTCTTCAATAACATTTCCAAAATGGTAATGTTATTTATACATCATTAAAATATATATTTTTTTGTTTTTGTTTCCGGAAACGTTTTTTTTTATGCTTACTTTTGTTTACACACATTCAGCCAGCCGTGCCACTTCCTCTCTGTAGTGCGTTCCATCACTGTTTCTGGTGAGACCTACCACAGATGTGTCATCCGCGTGAATAGCAGTGGGCTGAGCACATAGCCTTGTGGGGCACCTGTGCTCAGTGTGGTAGTGCTCGAGGTGTTGTGGCCGACACGGACTGACTGAGGTCTTCCAGTTAGAAAGGCCAGGATCAAATTAAAGAGGGAATTGTTAAGGCCCAGCATGTTCAGTTTACTATTGAGGTTTTTTGGGTTTATTGTGTTGAATGCTGAGCTGAAGTCGATAGGCGTCTTTATTTTCTAGTCGGGTATGAGCCAGGTGGAGCATGGAGGATATTGCATCATCTGTAGAGCGGTTTGGACGGTATGCAAACTGAAGAGAGTGTGTTGGGGAGGCTAGTTTTGATGTTGTGCATGACTAAACTCTCAAAGCACTTCATCATGATTGGAGTCAGTGCCATTGGACGGAAGTCGTTTAGACAGGACACAGGTGATTTCTTTGGTACCGGTATGATGGTTGTGGATTTGAGACATGTGGGGACGACTGCCTGGCTCAGCGAGGTGTTGAAGATATCTTTCAGTATTTCAGTACACAGCCAGGTATGTCGTCAGGACCCCCAGCTTCACATGGGTTTATCCTAGATAGGGTCTTCTTCTTTTGCATTTTTGATGGCACAGGACAGATTGGCTCTTGCTGTTTTTTAGGGCAGCTTTATTTATTGATCTGAATGCTTCATCTCTAGTCTTCAACGAACCTCTGCTGTCATCCACAGCTTTTGGTTTGCACGTGTGGTGATGGTCTTGGTGACTTGGTCACATCATCAATGCACTTTTTGATATAAGCACTCACAGTTTCATTGTACTCTGGCAGGTCTGTGAGGTTGTCTCTTTTTTCATTTTATCATTTTGCAAATATTTTGCGGCTGTTACTTTTGAATGTTCTCTGAACGTTCTGAAACAAGTAGATACCTTTGGAAAAACCGTCCAACTAAATTTTTTCAGATATAAAAAAATCATTGAATTATGTATGATTTAACATTATTCCACCAATGTTTTAAGAACATCAAAAAGACTAGATATCTCTCCACATCACAAAAATATGTAAAATAAATAAATAAAATAAAATAAAATAAAACTTTTGGTCATGTTTCTTTAATTTACAAAAAATGTATTTCTGAAATGCTCTGAGATTTAAACTTTTTCTTTTCTTTTTTCCTTGGTTTTATGAAAATGACATGTAAACATTATGGGAACGTTACTTTTAAATGTTCTCTGGACATTTTGAAACAAGTAGTAACATTTAAAAAACATTAGATGAACATCCAACATTTTCCATAAAAAGTTACATGAACAATGTATAAATCATGGTTTTGTGCTAATATAACAAATAAATTAATTAATTAAAATTAACTATTAAAAAAAAAATGATGTTTTGATTAATCACAGAATGCGTTCATACTGTAGCTTAATATCAAAACATTCTTAATTTTTTTTTTTTTTTTTTTTTTTTTGATGGCTCCTATACAATTCATGTTATCATGCAGGTCTGAAACAGCAGAATAACTACCTCTCATGCACAGACTGACTTTAATTCTTTGAAAAAAAAAAAAAAAAACTAGCATTTTGCAGAATATAAGGTGAAAGAGTAGCAGCTGAATTGTGTTCAGACATGTCTTTGGTCTCTGAGAGGACTTCTGGGGGAAGGGTGGATGGGAAGTGTTAAATCTTCCCTCCTGTAGATAACAGCCGGGTCACGGTCCGAGCACACGGTTCCTTGCACACGGCCTGCGATGAGAGAAAACCAGTCCTGAAGAAAGACCAGTGCTCCTCCACTGCTTCAAAACACAGACAAATAACATTCTTAGAATCTTACATTTAACAATCTCAGAACTTCCCTTGAAGTTACAAACAAATGTTATTTCAGTATGTTGATAGAATGCTTGTGTAATGTTATCTGGTATTTAAAATTATTCTAAAAACTTATTAGGCTACTTATACATTGGTCATGGAACAGTTTTTGTGTTTGTTTAACTTTTTTAAATGTTACTTGTTTCAGAACGTTCAGGGAACAGCGAAAAGTAACATTACCATAATGTTTGTAAAGTTACATCCCAGAATGTTTGCATAACCAAGAACAACAACAACAACAACAAAAAGGTTTTTGAGAATAATGGCATCACACTAACTGTAATACTGCATCTGTCACATTTGAGCATTTGATTGGATGCACAGCCTGTGACATCATCAGCAAAAAATAGGGGAAGTGTTTTCTCCGCTTAAAAGTTGAGGCCTCAAACAAAAACATTTTCCTGATGTTCCATTAAGTTATGAAAATGTTGATTCTGAATATGTTTTTTTTTTTCATGGTTAGAAAATGTATTTTGGTTATTTGAACATTAAAGGAACATCACATTGTATCATTCTGAAAACATTACGAAATGTTACTTTTAAATGTTCTCTGAACATTCTGAAACAATCAGAAACATTTAAATCATTTAAAACCAAAACATTTAATAAATAAATATATAATGTAAATGACTCTGAACATTTTGAGAACATTACTAAAACCCAGATGTGTGTGAAGGAGTGTTGTGTTAATGTTACTGGAAGATTGTTTGATTATAATCTTGCCAGAGAGTTAGCTGGGGATAAATGTTGTTTTGCTAGCCTATACACAATGATAAGGATATTTACATTATAATTACATTATCTGTATCTTGACACGTCTGTGTGTGACCCGTGAGCAGTGAACTGTGTGTCTGCTTCTGCAGTGTTTCTCTCTGCTGAGTTTAGTGTCAGGAGTAATTCTGGATTTGTATTTGTTTAACACCTGGAGCTGAAGGCGTGAATGAAATAAGAGGTGATTTCTGTACACTGTTGAATTATTGCTGGGTTCACATGCAGCAGCATCTGGATGTATTGACCAGTCCTGCTTCTACAGGTCGAGTCAGATTATTTATTTTAACAGTGTATTAAGTATGATCCAGAATGAAGATTAAAGTGATATCGACTGAAACTGGCAGGAATCTTGCCAAATTTCAGCTTGCAGGAAAAATCAAGAACCTGAAAGAAAAGCGCACATAGATCAATGCTGCCATCTATTGAGAGTTGAAAACATTTCTCCTCCTTATGTCTTTGGCCATATAATGTGTTCTTATCTGGATATGGAATATGAAAATATATATAATAGTGTTATATAAATCAGAAATAAAAATCTTTTGTAACATTATAAATGTCTTTATCATCGCATTTGATCAATTTAAAGCATCTTTGCTAAATAAAAGTCTTAATTTATATAATTTATTTGTATTAAATAAATATAAAAAATAATTACAGTGAATGATACTGAAAATTCAGCTGCACAACAACAACAAAAAATTACAGTTTAACGGCTATTAACATAAAAAACAGTTATTTTAACTAGTAAAAAATATTTCACAATATTACTGCTTGTGCTGTTTGTCTCTTGTCTCTATCATTCATTAATTTCATTCAGCTATAAAGCACACATAAACACAACAGGAGTTGACCACTGTGCTTTACAGAGTATAAACTAGAGAATAAATAAATAAAGCAATAAGACAAAATAAAAAAAAAGCTAAATTAACAATTGCTAATTAATTCAGAGGTCAAAACATTGGTCACTAACTTCCTCACTTGCATCCCATTGGTCGGCTTCTAAAGAGTAACAGTTCCAGGCTCCGCCCCCTCGGGCCCCATCCTGGCCCCTGTGGCCCCTGTAAAGCTCTGACCTTTCTGCAGATTCAGGAATGCCTAAATTAAAGTGAAGTAAAGTGAGTCATTTGATTTATCACACACTGCACGCAAAAATTACA
>NC_068396.1:2773053-2793053 GCF_023724105.1 Carassius gibelio
GTCACCAAGGAAACATTTAAACATTTTTATTTAGTTATTAATAATGTACACATAAGTATATGAAAAAATATAATTAATAATTACATTTTTTTATAACATTTGTATATATATATATATATATATATATATATATATATATATATATATATATATATATATATATATATATATATAAATGTATGATATTTCAGTTAATATATATATATATATATATATATATATATATATATATATATATATATATATATATATATATATATACATATATATATATGTAATATGTAAGTAAAATCTATAATAGCATTTTAATGATACTAAAATAACCAGTGTTAAATAAATAGATATGATAAAATTACTTTATTTAAAGATAGCTTAAATATATATTATTATTGTAATTTAAAAAAAAAAAAAGAAAAGAAAGAAAAAACTAAAACTAAAATTGAAACTAAAACTATGTAGTTAAAAAAAAATACAAATGGCAACAAACCACAATAATAAAAATACTAAAATGTTTATTAAATGAAAAATTAGAACCAAATGAAATATTAGTAAAACTATAATAGGACCTCAATGATATTAAAATATTAGTGAGCTACTGCTAATAATAATAATAATAATAATAATAATAATAATAATAATAATAATAATAATAATAATAATAATAATAATAATAATTCTGCTGGTTTTATGAAAAGCAGAACACTTAAAAAAACTTCCAGTAAAAAAGTTCTAAATTTTCTCAGTGTGAAGAAGTTAATAATCTAAAGAACCTTGTTCCAGTATGAATAAGCTTTAGGTGAATGGAAAGATTGCATGGATGTTAAAGATTCTTCATGAAATCATCACTGGCACTATCACTATTTGTACTGCTTTTTTTGTACATTAGATCACACTCACATTCTTAAGAAAGGCATAAATGGGCATAAAGTAGCAGTAATTATCATTAATGAGGTTAACTGAGTGTGAAGGTAGAGATGGCGAGAGCTAATAATCAGACGGGCTGTTCTCGGATGATAAAACACAACAGTAGCTGATTAAATCTGTTTTAGTGTCTCAGATGAATCTGTAGTGCTTCGGCTGGGTTCACCTGTTGAAATAATTCACATCTTTCCATAGATTCATGACTTCTGTGACTGAGAAATTCATCAAGATACGCCGCTCTCGTTTAATGCTTTCATAATGAGGTCATTTAGAGATGCAGTGGATTACTGTATTATTACAAGCATCGCGGGACAAACAGGCTTTACTGTAATGTCTGCAAACTCCACAGTAATACAATAGATGATAAATACCATTATCACTGCTATATATATATATATATATATATATATATATATATTAGGGGTGTAACGGTTCACAAAATTCACGGTTCGGTTCGATACGATACACTGATGTCACGGTTCGGTTCGGTTCGGTTCGATACGTTTTAGATACAGCAAAATGTAAAAACATCTCAACTTTTCAGAATGCCGCAAGCGCATCGCGGGTCATGTGACAAGAACCAACCAATCAGCTTCATCCTTTCCCGTAACAATGTTGAAAGCTCAGCCAAGATGAAGGAACAGCTGATCATAGTTGTATATGGATTGCAATTTTGAAATAAATTTAGTAGCAGAGCTACTGCAAGCGATTTTTAGAGCTGCAAATCCATTTATCCTTCGCTGAAATTTCCGCGTCTCATGGAGAGAGCAGCACGTCATTGTTGCTTAGCAAAGACAGACGCCTCATGAGCGCTTCTGCCCAAGCGCTTTGGAAAGGAGGAGAAAGACGCGCTTAGCGTTTTCCACGCGTTTTTAGGCACGATATGTGAACGGCCCCTAAGGCGCTCGCTCACTCAACACGCGCTGAAGGCTCGTTGCAAAATGTCGAATGCCTTTAACAGACCAGAAATATAAGATCCTAAAATAACCAACAGGTCTGGTGTTTGGGTTGGATTCCCTGTAACGGTTCAATACGAATACGCGTATCGTTACACCCCTAATATATATATATAATAAAATTAAATAAAATTAAATAATAATAATGAAATTAAATAATAATAATAATAATAATAATAATAATAATAATA
Organism: Carassius gibelio; assembly: GCF_023724105.1. Lineage (NCBI taxonomy): Eukaryota > Metazoa > Chordata > Actinopteri > Cypriniformes > Cyprinidae > Carassius > Carassius gibelio. The sequence goes on from NC_068396.1 coordinate 2,775,122, forward strand.
ATAATAATAATTTTTTTATTAATTATTTTTAATAATTATTTTTTTCTGCTATCCAAGGTTATTATTGTGAAATAAATCTAAAACCACAAAAAAAAAATAAAAAAAATAATATTAATAATTAAATTAAAAAATGAACCACAGTAATAAAAATGAAAGCTTTCATGTAGTTAAATAATGTACTATAATAATAAAAAATAAATAAAATAAAACACAGGTGTGCATCAATAAAATAACAACACAGTATTACGAATGAAGGGGATGTAAACTTTTGAACGGGGTCATTTTTATAAATTCACCTATTATTTTATCTTGTAGACTATATGTTAACATCTTTTATGTGAAATATTTTATTCAGGTCAGTACTAAATAAACCCAAACATGCATTTTGAATGATCCATTTTATTTTGCTAAAATATTTAACATTTTGCAGATCCTGAAAGGGAGATTTAAACTTTTGACTAACTGTGTGTGTGTTTGTGTGTGTATAATATTTATTAAATTACCCTTTTATTTCAATATAGATTTCTGTAAGTTAAAACACTGAGATTGGAATTGGTTAAAAATGATGTTATCATGAATAAACAGAATATAACCCCACGTTGCACTATTAACCCTTAGTATTCACTTTCTCTGTGTTGTCAGTGTTTTAGTCTGTGACTGTGATTAACTGCAGATCGAGACGTTAAAATAATGATTCTACAGCGCGTGATGTTTCTGCTTCTCCAGAGAAGATGGTTTCATGGACTCTCGAGGTTTATCAAGGACCGAATCTTCTCCGAGCAATTCAGGGCCAATGCGGAGCGCGGTAAATCACCACGAAATAGAGTATAGAGATTGAGGAGAGAGCGAGGGATTCGGGGAGAAATAGAGAGCTAGACAGAGAGACAGCAAATGAAAACAAGTCACCAAAGAAACACTAACAGTGATTCACTTCACTTCATTTAACATCTTCAGCTGAACAGTGCTAATAACACTGATGGACTGAAACAGCAATCTGCTGAACACTGCATGCAGCATTGGGAAAAATGCCTAATGTCATAAATATTATGGAATTATCATAAGGAATTCTGTGCTTATATCTCACTTTTTTTACACGGTTCAGAGAGGTTTTCTTTATTTTCTCAGAATTATGAAGAAAAAGTCTGAATTGGTGTCATGCAGACTCAGAAAGGTAAGATATTAAATGAAAAATGCAAGATATAAACTCATAATTACAGGAAATAAACTCTGAAAAAATGTTTTTTTTTTTTAATTATTTTTAAAGTTTTAAATTGCAAGATATAAACTCAGAGCTGTGAGATATAAATGTAGAATTTTGAGATATACATTTAAAATTGCAATATATAAATACACATTTAGAATTGTGATCATTTAGAATTTGTAGAAATAAATGTGAAAAAGTTTATATAAATTTAAAATGGCAAGTTATAAACTCAGAACTTAGAATTCTGAGATATAAATTTAAAATAGCAAAATATACATTTAAAACTGTGATTATTTAGAATTTTGAGAAATAAATGTCAATTTTTTTATCAATTTAAAATTGTAAGTTAAAAACTCAGAACTTAGAATTTTGAGATATAAATTTAGAACTGTGAGAAACACGTTACATTTGAAAATATATATTTAAAATTGTAAGTTATAAACTCATAACTGTGATGTACAAACTTAGAGTTTTGAGATATTAATGTAAAATCGCAAAATATACATTTTGAATTTTGAGAGATAAACTCAAAACTCTGACTCTTTATTGAAATAATGAGATTATATCTCTCAAATATTTCTTATTTCCTCTGAACTGCAAGAAAAAGTGAGATAAACTGTGTGATAAAAACAGAAATCATTTTAATTTTCTCATGATGTGTCAGAAATAAGCTTCCATAAAATATTTTAAGATTTCACATTAAAATCTTCCAACATTTTAGTTCTAAAAAAAAAATAAAAAAACCTAGCTTTAGAATTACTGTATCACAAACATCATTAGTATGAAAGCCCTTTCTCTTTCTCCGTTCACATATCATTTTGTCAGATCAAACACTCTTAATTACTGATATTAACTGCTGCAGATGTTTGCCAGCACTGCAGATGGACTATAATGCTGTTTCTTCACTGTTTACACTCGTAACATCAGAAGATCGCGATGAATCAGTTCTGATTATAAAATAACAGTTACTGAAATGCAGTCGGTAAAAGTTTACAGCATAAAAACATCATCTCCATTACCATATCATTAGTAATGTGGTTTCTCACAGCGGTAATGAAGCTCTGCTGCTAATTTGCACTTTTTGAGAGAACCTTTCAAAAGAATTACAGAGAGAGATGTGGATATACACATGTATAATAGTTTGCATGATGAATAAGCTTATAATCATCATTAATCAGTGTTATAAACAAATAAACCCCACACACTTTATTTCCCTGTGCTGTGCGGTTTTAATGCGAGTTTACACGCATGATTTATGCTGAAAGGAACAGGAATGTCCTAAAAATGTCCTCACTCTCAAGTCATCCAAGATCAGGATGAGTTTGTTTCTTCATCAGGTTTGGAAAAATGTAGCATTGCATCAGTGTCTCATCAATGGATGCTCTGCAGTGAATGGGTGCCGTCAGAATGAGAGTCTGATAAAAACATCTCAATAATCCACAGCCACTCCAGTCCATCAGTGAACATCTGGAGAAGACAAAAGATGAGACAAATCCAGCATTAAGATGCTTTAACTAGTGTCTATAATCCATAATAACACTAACTCCAGTGAAAAAGTGTTCTGGTCTGAATCAGGAGAGAAATCTGCACAGTGTTTAAACAGCTATGGATTCATATTTTAGTTAAAAACATCTTAATTCTGGATTTAGATGTTAACTGATGGACTGGAGTGCTGTGGATTATTTTATCAGCTGTTTGGACTCTCATTCTGACGGCACCCATTCACTGCATGCATAGCATCCATTACCGAGACATTGACAAAATGACACATTTCTCCAAAATGTAAGTCAACATGTTCACTTGAAATGTTATTTTATCTATAAGTGCCTCAACGTTTAAGCAAACTTTCCCAATTCCCCGACTGTGATAGCGTTGATGTTTGATAGAGCACAGAAGAACAACTTCATCTGCTCATTATCAAAACCACAGAATCAAGTGAGATAGACTTGACCGTGAGTGGATGCATATAACGGCACAGAAAGGTTTTGTGTCTGTCACAAACTAAAGATTGAGAGAGCCGCTGGTAAAGATGAATCTGAGGGTCACTGAGAAAACACACGACTGTAAACAGCCACATTACCTTCACCATACGCCTAGTTAACTGTGTTTATCTGCAACAGAAGATGCTCTTTTGCATCCGACGAGTGCATGTGTTTATTTCCCGGCGTGAAGCCTTTTATGTTTTCTGTTTGATTGCTGTAAAGCGCTGATTGCGAGGGAAACATGTGATCAGGAAACTGCACAAACAGTGACGGAGAGCGTTTCTGTCAACTCTGACTGCTGGAAGCCCTCAGACTCATTAATACAATTAAACACATGCAAATGAACTTCGGAGGTGCTAATGATGTGATACCGCGTGTTCATTCTCACAAAATGTGCCGTGATGGATGCTGTTAGACTTTAGGATTGGGGTGAATCTCAACAAAACATGACCTGGGTCGCATTTCCGCTCAAAATCAAAGGGAATGAGTCAAAAATGATATATGTTGCATGAAGAAAATTAAGCCTGTTTTAGAGCAGTTAAGATTTTGTTTGTCATATTGACATTATTTTAATGAAAACTGCTGCATAATGCAACACACTAACAGCCTACCAGAGTATAGAATCATGTATATTAGTGTGTGTGTGTGTGTGTGTGAGAGAGAGAGAGTGTGTGTGTGTGTGCATATAATGTAAAATTAAGTGTGTTTTAAAACAATTTACCACCTTTTTTGCATATTTGCAACTATTTTGGATTGATACAATACATTAACATTTATTCGTTTAGCTGATGCTTTTATCCAAAAGCGATAATATATATATATATATATATATATATATATATATATATATATATATATATATATATATATATATTAGAAAGAAATGTTGATATATAAATTATTTACAAGTTATGCTTTAATGTGGGGGTTGGAGCTTGATTGTCAAAATATGTATAATGTTGAAATATTTATAATTATTTAAAATATTTATGATTTTCTAATAAATGTTGGCTCTATAAGTGTAAATGTCTCATATTTTTTCGCCCCAAAATAACACACACACACACACACACACACACACACACACATAGTTAATTTTATAAAATGCTTCATAATGAAGTGAATTTCTAAGTAAATAATTATTCAATTTTAATGTAATATTAAATTAAATTAAATTAAATTAAATTAAATTAAATTAAATTAAATTAAATTAAATTAAATTAAATTAAATTAAATTAAATTAAATTAAATTAAATTAAATTAAATTAAATTATTTATTCATATTAAATCTTTATTTTGCATTGAAAATACTGTTGCAAAATACGATCCACTATGAAGGCAGTATAAATGGAGGTGTAGGTGCCCGTCTGTTAGAGGTCAGTCGTCAGCAGATGCAGATGGCCTAATAACCTTTAACCCCTCGTGGATCCCAGACCCAACATCTCCTCTCAGAGACTGACATCTAGACACGGGTAATGAAGACAGATGAGCAGACCGTCTCTTCCCTGTACGAGCGTCTGCCAGCATCCATCAGTCGCTCTCTGATGAGCATCACAACTCAAGCAGAGATCTTCTCTCAGCTCTTCATCCTCCGGATCGATGGCGTCTCTCAGTTCCTCAGGATTCACAGCTGTTCGATGGAGCTGATTCCTGCGCTCTCTCAAAGACAGGACAGCTGTCACTCCCCAAACGGTGACCTTGACTGACTCAAAGCTTTACAAATGCAGCTATCGATCGAGTAAAATACATAATTGGATAAACTGTGTGATATGCAATTTAAATCAGATCGCATTAAATCATGTATTTCAATATTAAAGCGAGAAAAGCCCCAACTGAAGACGATTCTAAGGAAGTGTGTCAAGATATTGTTAACTAGTTTGAGATCCGATTCATGCATATCATGTGTTCCCCACAAATCATGTGTGAACGATGACAAGAAAACTCCTGATTACGAACGGGTCAGGGGCATCGTTATGCGTATTAATTCATTTGAATGCTTAATTAATTTTTTATGCTTTTAGAATTAACACATTAAATTGACAGCCCTGATTGTATTGTGAAACCATAAAAAAATTAAATTAAATTAAATTAAATTACACAGCTAGTAAACAAACAAGCAATAAATGAAAGGAATAATTATTGCATTATTACTGCACTATTGAATGAATAAATGAGCACATAAATAAACAAATAGTGGAGCTATTACACAGTTAATAAACAATAAAAATAAATATTAATCAATTAGTGGATTACTACACAAACAAACAAATACATAAATAGTAAGTATTACACAACTTATAAATAAAAACATAAATATTAAATCAGCGTGTGGAGGACCAAACCAGCAGAAAATAAATAAAATATCAAACAATAAAAGAAAAAATTATAAGAAAAAAAAATTATATATATATATATATATATATATATATAATTTAATCCTGAATTTATTGCATCATATCAGTGGAACACAGTAAATAAATAAATACGTAAATAAATAAATAAATAAATAAATAAATAAATAAATAAATAAATAAATAAATAAATTATGGAGTTTTACACAGCTAATAAATAAAAATATATATCAAATCATAAATAAATAAATAAATAGTGGATCACTCATGGATTATTACACAGCTAAATTATCACACAGCTAATAAATAAATATTTGATAACTAGTGGATTGTTGCTAGCTGAAACAAACAAGCAAACAAACAAATAAATAAAGTAAACAAATGTCCACTCAAATGCAGGGATTACAGCTAAATACTGATGTACAACCTTGGACCAGGCGGGTTGAAAAAAAGAAAGACCATTTATCCGAATGCATTTGAGAATAAGAAGCAGTATTAAAACAGAAAACAAAAGAGTTTAAATGAGGACGAACTCGTTCATCACAACAGCTCTGCAGAGCGAAATGAAGCTTTCACACAAAAACCAGCACGAGGACGCGGTAGGAAAGTGTTATGGAAATGAAAAAGCCACACGGTTTAACTCAAGACAAGAGTAAAAATATTGGGAGATTTTGCAGCGGGCGCCATGGAAACATGATTGCCTTTTGAAATTGCTATCAGTGAATTTAAAAGGAAGAAAAACACATAAAACCCAAAAGACCCAGGTGTTTTTGTGGGCAGAACAGGAGACTGGAAGCTTTAGCACGGCTGAGATAAGACGGACAATGCTATGGGCTCCCGGTACGAGTCTCTCTCCGCTGGATTAACTCTGAGCAGTGTTCATGTGAAGAATGAGGATGCAGATAACACACAGACACAGGAGCAGTGGTCAGTGACAACTGAGGCTGAATCTGACCTTTTCCACACGCTCCAAGGCTTTAAGAATTTACTCTGTACTACTAAAATACAGTAAAAAATTGTGAAATATTTTTTGAATATAAACAGCTGTTTTCTGTGTGAATCTGTGTTAAAGTGTAATTTATCTCTGTGATGCTCCGCTGTATTTTCAGCATCATTCCTCCAGTCTTCAGTGTCACATGATCTTCAGAAATCATTGATTTACTGCTCAGGAAACATTTCTACGGATGGCCATTTATGCCACATCATGACATGAAAAAAAAAATCATTATGGTAAATCATTATTGAGAACAAAAATAAATAAATAAAAATTATGAGATAAAAAGCTGAAATTAGAAATAAAATGAATTAAAAGTCAAAAGTAAGTCATGATTGACAAAGTTTAAATAATGATATGAAAAGACTTTGACTTTCTCATAATTATGACAAAAAAGCCATAATTACTTTTAATCTGGTTTTTAATCTAATATTTTTTTTTCATGATTTTGATTTCTTTTAACTCATAATTTCTTTATTAAAACTTCCATAACATAAAAAAGAAGAAGAATTTGTTTGTAAATTATAATTATGGCATAAAAAAGTGATAATTAAAAAAAAGTCAAAATTAGAATACTATGTCATATTTACAAGATAAAAGGTTGAAATTGTCATATTATGTCATGATTTTGACTTTTTTGTCTTAAATTCGTATCCCAATTTAGATTTGCCAGTGCATGATTTTTACATTGCAAGTTTTAGCAAGAAATCATGAGACAAAACTGTGACATGAAATATCAAAATGATGTTTAATGTTTTATCTCATAATTTAACCTTTGTCACTTTTGAAAATAATTGAGATTCTTATACTTTTGACTTTAATTAAGACTTTTTTTATAATGATGAGTTTTATTTGATAATATAACAATTCTGTTCAAAAGAGTTACATTGCTTCATATTTTCATAGAAATTGATACATTTAATTTTTCAGGATTCACAGATGAATAGAATGTTCAAGAGAAGAGCGTTTACTTGAACTAGGAATCTTTTGTAACATTATAAATGTCTTTAGTGATACTTTTGATTTATATCATGTCCTTGCTGAATTAATACGATTGTATTATTATTTTTATTAATAAGAGTGTTTGGTGGCATTGAATTTGGTAACATTATATCCAGGCCTGAAATAAAAATAAATAAATAAACAAAATGCATTTAAGAATCAAAACAGAATGAAGAATCATAATTCAATGAGGGAAAATAAAAAACTAAACCTAAACTACTAACTACTGCCAGAGAAAATATAAAACATAAAAGTTGGCACAAAAACACATCCGTCCAAGAAAGCCATAAAGCTGTTGACTCTCCACTTCCTCTTTCATGAAGAAAGCTCGTGTCAGACAAAGAACAAACTCTCATATTCTGTAATCCAGAATCACAAACAGCGAAAGCGAGAAACATATTTATCAGACGCGCAGGTATTGTTTATTTTATGAGGCACGCTTGATTGGCAGTTTGAGGACAGAGAGGAGCTCCTGATAACACACACAAACAAACCATGAACAACAAAGTGAACGTGTGTGTGTGTGTGTGTGTGTGTGTGTGTGTGTGTGTGTGTGTGTTGTGATGTCAGTTTAAGTGTTTAATGACAGCCTCAGTGACCGCGGCGTCTGAACATTCATTTAATCAACACACTGCTCTCTCAACACACACACACACACACACACACACACACACACACACACAAGGAGGGGGAAAAACACATTTTATCCTTGCAGCTTTATATTTATTTATTTTCATTATATATTATATATAATAATGTATTATTATTATTCATGTATATGCATTGAATATTCTGCTACATTTGCAAAAATTTGTATTTGTGGCATGTTTCAACCCAAAATGTCAAAGACAGGAATAAGAAATAATATTTTGCATTAACCATTTTTTTGGTGTAATGTGAATTGTAGCTTAAATTGTTTAAAGCAGACTTTTCCACATAGGTCTACTATTTTTCTCTGCCTCCACTGGTTCTTTGTTTTCTATAAAACGAGCAGCAGAGAAAGTGAATGAAGAGGAATGCTGTAACAATGAGCAGTCAGGAATTTATTAGCCGTAGATAACGAGCAGTTCATTTCTCTCTTAATGGCATAAATTCACAGTCTTTCTCTCCGTCATGAATACACAAATATGCACGCACATCAGCTTCTGCTGAGTTTAATGTGCGCAGATGGCATGGCAGAGCCTCAAGTAACTAACACACAAAGTGATGTACTTGTCTCATCCAATGAGAGCGCTCGTTTAGAACTGTCATCTGCTGACAGATGATTTATAGCTTGGTTCTGCGGCTCCAGAGCGCTACGGCGCATGCGCAACAATAACGCTAACAATAACACCAAACACACATCCACTGCAACTGATTTTGTCAGGCAGTGCAGTTATGATGGTAATCTCAGTGCTCAGTTTGTTTAGTTTGGTTAGAGTTCTCATGCCTACTATTAATTGCATATTTTTTTAAAATGACTTCTTCCACAGAGATATGTGAAAACAATGCATGAAGCAAACTCCAGGTGCATTATTTGCATCAAATTGGTAACCCAGTCCTGTAATATGTTCACATGGACAGTTTATTTGCAATGTTAGCCAAACTGTCTCAATGTTAACTTTTCAAATTGTGTATAAAAACATTTACATTGTCATTTATTTTACGAACGAATTGGTTGAATCGGTTGAATGAATGATTCGATGGATAACTTATGAGTTTTTCCTGAATGACCCACAGTGTTGATTGAATCGGTTGAATGAATGATTCGATGACTCACTTATGAGTTGTTCCTGAATGAATCACAGTTTTGATCGAATCGGTTGAATGAATGATTCAATGACTCACAAGTTGTTCCTGAATGAACCACTGTTTTGATTGAATCGGTTGAATGAATGATTCATTGACTAACTTATGAGTTGTTCGTGAATGAACCACAGGTTTGAACGAATCGGTTGAATGAATGATTCAATGACTCACAAGTTGTTCCTGAATGAACCACTGTTTTGATTGAATCGGTTGAATGAATGATTCAATGACTCACTTATGAGTTGTTCCTGAATGAACCACATGTTTGAACGAATCGGTTGAATGAATGATTCAATGACTCACTTATGAGTTGTTCCTGAATGAACCACATGTTTGAACGAATCGGTTGAATTAATGATTCGATGACTCACTTATGAGTTGTTCCTGAATGAACCACATGTTTGAACGAATCGGTTGAATTAATGATTTGATGACTCACTTATGAGTTGTTCCTGAATGAACCACAGTTTTGAACCAATCGGTTGAATGAATGATTCAATGACTCACAAGTTGTTCCTGAATGAACCACAGTTTTGAACAAATGGGTTGAATGAATGATTCAATGACAGACTCATAAAGGTCACTTGTCACCATCTACTGGAGTAACTTGGAAAATCATCATCATTCATTTCACAGATTGAAAGATTTTCTGGAAAAAAACACAGATATGCAGAGTGATAAACACAGTGAAATGTCCAAGTGCTGTTGGATGTTTAATATCAGCACACAGTGATGTTTGAGAACCAGAGCTGTTGTATAAAATCAGATTTTTTGTTTTAAAACATATTGACTCCTCATTGCTTCAGTGTAGTTCACGGCTGCAAAAAACTATCCTTCAAAAGATCAAACAGAATATTTTATGTATCCATAAATATAAAAAAATATACAAAAAAAATTGCCAAAAATATATTTGCTAAAATGTTGCAAAATACATTCATGTATAATTTTATACTTATATTTTTAACTAAGATTAATAAATGCTGTAGAAGTATTTCATTCTTAGTTCATGTTAACTAAAGTAGTTAACGAATGTCAACTAATGAACATTTTTGTAAAGCATTACGTTACCCATATATTTATGTTTTGTATTTCCAGAAAAATTCAATTTTTTTTTCAAAATTTCCATTTTTTAAATACATTATTTTTTTAATCTAGTTTTGATGTTTTGATCTAAGCTATTCCATCCACATTTGCATTTAGCCTAAATTCAGACGTCTGTTAGACTGGAAATGTCTTTTCTTGTCCCTGACATACATTTTGAAATATATTTTGGTATGTGAATGTTGAAACCAAATATATTTTCATTTTAAAAATATGCTTCATTGACACTGACAACTTAGATTTTCCATTTATTTTGGCCGGAATTTTTTTTTATTTTTTTTATTATTTTTTTTGCTCTGTGTTTCAGGAGATCTATATATGTCTCAGTGTATTTCATGTCAACACAGAAAATAAAATGCACAGGGTGAAATATCCCATAGGGTTTCTAAACAATGAGTATCTTGGTCAGCAACTGTTTCACAGTGTTTAGCCCAACACAAGAGTTCATTATTATGGAAAAAAGCAGGTGTTTAGAGGAGAAAGGTGCTCCTAGAATGAGGAAGCTCTAGTGTTTCAGCCTGTGAAGAATTACTTTCACCCTCATTTCCTCTCAAGAGCCAACCGTTTCTCCACATCCTCTTCAGATGGTCAGATTTCCATGCCGTGAGAGTGTGAGATTGACACCGAGCATGCGAGCGATCTTCACTAATCAATGCTTCTGAGCGGAAGAACATGAGCGAAAGAGAGACCTGTCGAGTCTCATCACACATCAAACGCCGGCCTGTGAGAGCGGCCGCGGGAAGAAAGGCTTTAGACTGTGAGTGCGATCGATGCTGTCTGAGTGACAGCCAAAATATGGTTTAAAGTAGGCTTTGATTGATGGTATTTAAAGCTTATCTGGACACGGGGCAGGAGCTCCATCATAATCTCTGCAAGCAACAGTCACAGCTGAGAACGCCGGCACCTTTCACGTGTTTATGAAGCAAACACATGAATGCTCATGTTCACTTTTTCATCTATGGTTTCTTAACAACAATAAAGGATTATATAATGTGCATGATGTTATAGGACAGATAGGATGCATGGATGGACAGACAGACAAATAGATATTTATAGAGTACTACATGAGAAAGCTAATAAAGAAAAAACAGCTATGTATCAAAAATCGTTTCCAGACCAGTCTATGATAAACTCACTATAATTTATATAAGGTCATGTAGTATGTTGATGAAGAAGCCAAATATTACTCATGAGGTACTCAATGTCATCAGATGGCATTTAACCAAATATCAATGTCTTATGACACTGTGTGTCTGCTGGGATCCACTCTGTGCAAACTGTCTACAGTAATTTATTTCAAAAACCAAGAAAGTATCAATCAATCAATCAGTAAATCAATCGATATCATCGCTATTAAAGATCAGTAACTTAATTCACACATCTGAGACATAGTTTGTAATCTGGGTGAAACTCGGACAACAAAATGTTCAAGAAGATCTGATCAGATCTGCTAACCTCAACATGCATCACACACACACACACACACACACACACACAGCGGCTCCCCATGTTTTGGTGTGTGATGTCATCTAGAGCAGACGTCTCACTGGTGGTAATGATTAATTTCACAGCAAACAACAACTAGCATTGCTTTCCCTTCGGATGCAATGCTCACACACCTGTCATTTTGTTTAATTAATTCAATATCACGTTAATACAGAGGCAACTAGACAGCATGGTTTCTAAGTAGTTTGCTAGGTCGTTTCTTCCTGGCCCAAATGAAAAGATGCCACCACTCAATGAATCTCCATAATATTCTGTCTGTTTGCTTCTATGGTGTTTTATATGGCAGCTAGAGCATTGCTAGAGTGTTTTTGGAGGATGCTAGGTTGTTGTTACATCATCGCTGGAGTGTTTAGCTCTGTTGCTACATATCTCGCATCTATTAGCTTGATTAGCTCAGGTCCAAACTGATTGACTGACTTCTTATTGGCAATCCAGTCCAGGCTCATGGTGATAGCAGAAGTCTGGCTACATGACATTTTGGATCCTTATTTCCACTTAAATATATATATTGCTGTATTTTTATCTCACCAAAGCAACCTTAAAGTATCAAAGCGGAGCATAAACTCTATTGGAGGTGGCGTTCTGACGGTCCTCCGGAGGGAAGCCGTGGTGAACCTGTTGTGAAAGCCACACAGGTGTTGATTTATGGAGAGATCCAGCCAGTGTTAATTACAGCTAGAGGGAGAAAGAGCAAATATCCAGCCAGCCTACATTTCCTTCTGTCGCTTGCTCTATCTCTGGCTTCCCTTCCCTCTCAGTTTCTCCACTTTACAGTGTTTTTGAACGTTCTTGGCCTTGCCATTCCCGGAAAGTCACCTATACGTTTGCTTCACATCGGAAAAAGCCTTCATTTCTTTCTTCAATTTTTTTTATTCATCTCTCTCGCTCTCTCTTCTCAGACCCTGGAGTCGTACCCATGGGCCATTAATTTCATTTGCACAATGCTCCGACGGAAAAGAGGGTCACCAATCTCAAATTTAAATGTAATTTTCCTCTGGGTCCTTGAAGGTGAGATACCAATCTTGCTCTCTTTCTCTTCAGAGCTGAAGCGTTGACCGGCCAATGTCACCGCTTCATAGAGAGACGCGGGACTCGCTGATTCACATCTGAAACGTACGGCGAGTCCGAGCCCAGAGACTGAAAACTGACTGGCATTTCTCTAACCTCTGAATAGACTTATTCCCACGTTAAATGTCCAGAGACTGACACCAAAAAAGAGCTCTGACTGGTCAAGAAGCGTCTTGTCCAAATCTACAGGGAACTAAAGCTGGAAAACCTTTAGATTACGTTTCTGTTTGATGGGTTTTGTATGCTCACACTTTATTTTAAGGTCCAATTCTCGCTATTAACAAACCATTATCTATGATTTTGCTTCAATTAAACTCCCAATTTGCTGCTTATTAATAGTTAGTAAGGTAGTTGTTACGTTTAGGTTTGGGGTAGGATTAGGAATGTAGAATAAGAGCTAATAAACAACCTATATAGACATGCTAATACGCAACTAGGTAATACTGAGAATTGGCCACTAAAATAGTGTTATCGTTAGTATAAACTAGACAAAACATGAATTAACTAATCTTTCTTGCATAAAAATAGATTCAGAATTCCTCCAACAGTGAAATGCAACATCAGAATATGATGCAAACCTGCAATAATGACAAAAATGTAAATAAATCCCATTTTTTTAACCAATTTTCCCCAACATTGTTTATAAATGTAACCATTCATACATTTTAGTCAGGAACCTATACAATGTGAGACATCAACTAAAGTCCAACCCTCTAGAAGTCTCCAGAATATTCTGTATTAATTCTATTCTGTGCAATTGCTAGGGTGTTCTGATTGGTTGTTGGGAGACAGCAGTAAGACACGTGATTGGAGGAATCCTTCATGTTGCCGTACACACTGAACGCCAGAAACACACTTTACACAAGCATGCAGACGTAAGCACAAACGCTTCAGCAATTTCACACTCAACAGATCATTAAAGTTTCCATTCGCTGATATCCTCATGTTTTTTCACACATTTTACCGCATGGAAAAATAACAGTAAAACTGCCCGACCGTGAAACGATGTCCCATTTTCCAGGTTTCCCACAGATGATGGTCACAGCATGGAGCCCGTGTGCCTACTGCTACATTAGTCACTGATCTGGGGACAGCTTTAAAGTTTCTGGTGTTATGGCTCAGGGAAAACTTTGGGATGGGAGAGCAGGTCCTAAATCAGGAGGAGCGGGTACATTACGCTCACAGTTGACAAACTCCATCCATGCACATGTTTTCGGCTCATTAGCTTCAGCGCTGGGAGGATGTGGTGACCGGCCGAGTGACAAACTGAGTGAGTCTGCCGGGGTGAGACGTCTTGCAGGATAGACGGACTCAGATGACAAGAAATTCATGAGGTCTAGTGACCAGGAATCATTCTGAGCAGAACCAGAGACACTGGTCAACACTGGAGATGTTTGCAGGCACTGGAGGGCCAAGACAACTATGGGATGCACACTACACTGTTAAACATTGTGTCTAATGTGTTAAATGTTAAACATGTTAAATGTTAAGAGGTTTGGGGATTTTTCAATGCTTTTGAAAGAAGCCTCTTCTGCTCACCAAGACTGTATTTATTTAACCAAAAATAGAAATACTGATGCAATTTATAATAACTGTTTTCTATGTGAATATCTGGTTATATGTAATTTATTTCTGTGATGCACATCTGTATTTTCAGCATCATTCCTCCAGTCTTCAGTGTCACATGATCTTCAGAAATCAGAATAATATGATGATTTACTGCTCAAGAAACATTTCTGATTATTATCAATGTTGAACACAGTGGTTCTGGACAATATTATTATTATTATTATTATTATTTTTTTTTTTTTTTTTTTTTTTTTTTGTGGAAACAGTGATACATTTTATTTTTCGGAATTGAAAATGAATATAAAGTAAAAAAAAAAAAAAAAAAAAATGAATTTATTTGAAACAAATCTTTTCCAATATTTTAAATGTCTTTTTCCATTTGTGATCAGTTGAAATCAATTAAATGCATCCTTTGCAGTATTCCATTCTTTCCAAAAGTAAAAGTGTACATTAGGTTAAATCCAATTAATATTTGAATATCACAGCCTCTTAAGATAACAACCTCCATATTTACTAATAAATATACTCTATATGCGTGGCTTATACAGAAGTGACAGGAAGGAATTGTGGAGGAAGATTGCATAGCTGAATCTGATTAAAACTTTAACAATTTCCTCAATAGTTAGTGCTACTTCTAATAGAAATGTAAAGCAAGAAAACTCATCAAAACCAATGGAAATATGGAGCTGGAGCACAAAAAAGATTCAGGAATATGAGATTCAGTCCTCAGGAACATACAGTTCGGCTTCAAACAGAGCCGTGATGTGAAACGCTCCGCAGAAGACGCACAAGTGTGGGCAGGATCCTAAATTAAGCGCCAAATGCAAGTAAAAACTGGTGTGATGAGTAAATAAAACCAGCAGGAGGAAAGCATTTTTAGAAACATAATAAATCCCCACAAACGTCTGACGGAAGTGAATCAAATCAAAAGGATGCAAATGGTGTGCAAAACAAAAAAAGAAAAAGAAAATGCCATGCAAATAAATAAGGAAGACAATATCTGTTATGCTGCTACCGGTTTCACAAAGCACAGTTTATCGCGATTATGCATAAGCAACTAAATAAAAACACATTGATTTTTAAATGAAAATAATGCAAAATACAGTTTCGAGGTGAGTAATAAATATGTATGGCCATATTTCTGCCACTGGCAGCTAATTCTGCAACCCGGGGCTGTAACAACCAAATGTTTAATATGGTATATTGAGTCAGTCAAAGTCTAAACCTAATCCACTCGAGCAGCTGCACAATGACAGATATTACTATTCATAATGGAGCTTGATGAAGCTACGCAGTTTTGCCTGCGAGCCGAACAAAAACTCCACTTTCAGATGCATTAACTCTGGAGGTAAATGTCACTGTGCTTGTGACTTCACAGAGTATTTTCTGTTGATATAAAGCAAAAACGCTCAATTAAGTACATTATGCTTCCATACGGCGATGAAATATGAAAAAAGGGTCGTGTGCATTCACTGGCGCCGCACACAGAGAATAAATCATTCGGCTGGTTTTGTGTTAGCTTAATTTGTACCTCGGAGGTCAAATACACTAATAAATAATGTGTGAAATGTTGCAGTTAATTAGTATTCTGCAGACATTTCTACCCAAAGCGGCTTATCGTTGGCTAATGAGAGGAAGAGGCTCTCTCGAATGACTCGGGGTGAAGCGCCGGTCACAAGGCCACGATGGGGACAGAATGAGACGGTGATGACAGCTAGCACACAATTCATGTGTGTTTACAAATAATTGAGTTTCCAACTCAATGTTGCGGTTATTTTATGCATAGTCGTCAAGTATTAATATGGTGGATCAGAGAAAGGAGTTTTTGGAATATGTCTTAAAAAAAAATTATAATAATAATAAAAAAATTATTATAATGAAATAAATGAATATTAGAAATGTTGTTTTGGCAAGTAAGGGAGAACCAGTTTAAGCCGACGTGCTAAAATTACAAAAAAAAAAAAAAAAATAATAATAATAAAATAAAATAAATAAACACCTAGAACTAGACCTATTAAATATTGTGTTTGTTGATTTAAATTAATCTAAAATAAAAAAAGTAAATGTAAATATTAGAATACAAAACAAAAATTTAAATTTAATTTCATTAAATGAAATTAAAACTAGAAATAGTAGTAGTAATAAAATCACATTTGAAACCAGAGATAAAACAGCTGAGGTACTGAAATTACTAAAACTAAACTAAAACTAAAATAATGGACCATAACCGTAACCCTAAAATATAATTTAAAATGAATATTATTATATTTTCCATTTTATATAAAAAGTGAAAAAAGTTATAAAACTGGCAAAAGCACATAAGAAAATTACTAAAATGTAAAATAAAAAATACATCAAATCTATTTTAAAATAGTATTCTATTATAGCATGTAAATAATAGGTGATGTGCTGTTACAAATGCATAATTTTTTCCTGCTGAACCAAAAAAACAAGCCAGAAAAACAATAATAACACCCTAGCAACCATCAATAACATCCTAGCAACTCCCTATCAATGTGTTAAAACTACTCAAGACAGCTTACAAACTCCAAAACTTTGGCAAAGTGACATTTGCATTTGCAAAGCACCACTTATATATTTTTCAATAAGTAAATAAATAAATAAATAAAGTAAAAGAAGAACGAGAAAGAAAGAAAGAGCATTTCCAGCTCACTGCACAGACGGAGAAGTTTACAGCCAGAATACACAAGCTTTCACACACTTTCCAAAATGTTAATAATGGAGTTTGCTCAGTGGAGTCAATGACGGATGTCAGTAATAATGGAAATGAGCTGGTGTGTGTGTGCGTGTGTGTGTGTGTGTGTTGTGTTCTGTCATATAGCATGAGAAACAAACTGAGATCAATGCGCCGACAGCTCGACCTCGAGCGTGTTCAGAATGTAAATCAGACAGAAGCTGCTCAAATCACTTACAGATCTCTTATGATGATGTCTTTAGACATTTATCGACTCATTTACCAATGCCTAATAATTTAACTCCAATAATTCATCGACCAAGAACGTCTTATTAATACCTCGACGACCCCTGAAACACTGTTGCATGCTGGTATTGAGTTGTGCACATGCAAACACCGCTCATATTTTCTCCAATATCTCAGGAGTGGCTGGTTTACTCATGAAAGCATCCACTTCTTGAATATTGTGCACGTGTCGGTGCAACAGAGCCATGAAAATAAATCTTTACAGACGAAATCCGATAACATCTGCCAATATCTGTCCAGAGACAGACACGGGTCGAGGTCAGGGAACGGTCTGGAAAACATGTGCTAATAACTGTAATCATGCACTGCTGCTAATGCATGACATGGCAATTAGCATTATTATTTTTAATAACAGGTCATTCAACC